>NW_018127919.1:3541019-3561568 GCF_001952655.1 Monopterus albus
CTCTCCTCTCCTCTCTCTCCCTATGCTTCTATATGCCACCATTACACATCACTAACTTTGTGTCTCCTCTCCCCCGTAGTGTGTCTTCTCTCTCTCCCTGTACCTTTCTGCAGGTTGCCCTGGCCCTGGAGCTCTATGTCTCTGACGAGCAGTCACCAGCCACATCGACCTGATCAGTGTTTGATTGTTGTGTCTTGTTGCTTTTCTTCTTTTGTCTCTCCTTTATCCACTCACCCCAACCGGTCGAGGCAGAAGGCCACCCACCAAGAGCCGGGGTCTGTCAGAGGTTTCTTCCGTTAAAGGGAGTTTTTCCTCCCCACTGTCACCAAGTGCTTGCTCAAGGGGGATCTCGCACCTCCGTTCTCTTTGAGCACCACTCTTGCCTTTGTATGCCTGTGGCATTTTGAATCAAAACACCAAAGTGTTTTTCCTGAAGCTAACTAAACTTTCGCATCAGTGAATGCTGGGAGGGTGTGTTTGATTTATGTAACTTGGCATGCTCCGTGGGTGGTGTGGCTATAACCTATGAGGAGGTAAAATTGTGATAACCTCAATAATAGCACATAATTCATCCCTCAACTAACTTAGCATTATTATACATTGTTAATTTATATTATTTGAACATTCATGTTGTCCTGAGGGTCAGCCCAGGCCCCCAGATGGCATGGGCATGGCAGCCACACTGCTTGCACCCCCTCACGCTCAGGTAGTGTGTACTCTAAACTGTTTAGATTTCCTGATGTGGAATTTGTTCCAAACAAAGGTGCTTTTTTACTCTGAAAGATGTGTCAGAATTCTCTCATTTATTCCATTAAATGGCATGGCGCACAGAGACAAACATTTTGGTACAAACACTATCTTCTGTGTGAACAAGCCACACTACACCTCACCCTACACCACTCTGCACCACCCAACACCTATTTCTACCTAATGTGAGTGGTGCCAGCGGTGCTTATGACACTGATTACTGCTGACTCATGTCAATTCAAGACAAAATTCAAACCAAACCAGTAAAAAACTAAAGAAGGAAATGAAAATGAAAATGCAGAGTAGCAAGGAAAGTCATACATACTGTAAGCTACAAACATATTGTATATAATCATAGAGTTACAGGATTTAACACATTTATAAATTAAATCAAATTTTAAAAGATTCAACATTTCATTTGCAACCCTCAAGCTACACAGTCTAAAATATCAGTGGCTTTATAAAAATGTGTTCCAATTGAATAGGGTCATGTAGGAAGGAGTTTTTATCAGGAATGTATAATCTGTGTAGGTTTAATGAAAGGATATTCACTAGTACACCATGTTGTCAGGGCTTATAATATCCCCATTGACAAGGAAATTAGCAGCACCCTGCCGTAAACATGAAGACTTTTTTTTAACAATGCAAACAAAGATTCCATTACTTTTGGTATCTATTGGCACATAGTGACAAAGTCATGTGTTTACAAGTTGTACTCCACTTTATTTATATCTTATTCCTGTTTTACTGAAGTGGCTGCAGATAAAAGTCTCATGTTCACCTGGAAGGACTTAATCTATCCTGTCAGATGACTGTTTCCCGGAGACACTAGCCCTTTGGTTTAATTTGCTTTAAGGTAAATTATAGCTAATAAAATCATTTCTTACATGAAGTGCATTCAGCCGGAATGTTTTATGACCATGTCAAGGTTTTGTATGTGTGTGTGGCATGGTATTACTCATGTTATGGGGACTTAAATCGGTTTGCAAAGTCACAGTGTGGGGGCTCAGTGTACATATGGGAAAAAAAGCAAGTCTCCAATGCGTAAATCATTATATTTTAGAGTGATAACTCGGTTTATGGGTTAGGTTCAGGCAAGTGGTGGTTATGCTTACAGTTAGGGTAAGTCTCCAGTAAATGAATGTAAGTCAATGGAATGTCCCCTGAAGTTGGAAAGACAACGTGTGTGTGTGTGTGTGTGTGTGTGTGTGTGTGTGTGTGTGTTTGAGCTCATGTGGGAACTGGTTGGTTTCAGTCAATCTTTTGGGGGCAGTCACCCATGATTTCAGCTGAGCTTTCAACTCTGATGCAGGGGATCCAAGCAGCTTGAGCCATTAAAATGTAAATTTCTTGTGCAGGCTAGGAAGAGGACAACAACAGAGGGTCTGCTCATGTGTCAGCTTGCTCTCTTCACTTCACATATTAAGTGAAGCGGTATTAGAAATTAGAATATTATAATACTACAGTATTAGAAGATACACTAAAACACAAATATAAAGAAAAATAACAGTTAAACTAGAATCTAAGACAAAATTCTTTTAATTGTTCTTTTTATTATTGATCACCCAGTTTTCAAGCTGGTTGGTACATATTGGGTTTTAAACCCATTTTAAAAGTTAAAATTATAAGCCATTTTGATTTTTTTTAAGGCTGTGTGTAATTTAATTGCAATAAAAGAAAGAATTTGTAATTTTTGCTTTAAATTTTCTCAACAGCCAATCAAAACACAGATATTTCATGATTGTGCTTTCTATTTGGTGGTACTAGGACCAGCTGATAGTCAGTAAAAGCAACTGACTTTATTTAAAATGTCTAAATATGGTTACATTTTACATTGATGCATCTTGTAGCTCAGCAATGCAATCAAGTTGCATACAGAAATTTCACTGGCCTAAGAGTCCGGATGATAAAGACAAAGAGTGAAGACACTGGTCATGGCAGGAGCTGATGAACCAAAATGGCAGGTGTTAGTGCAGTGGATGGCAACTTGTCATCAAAGACTGGTCAGTTTTATCATGGTGCCAGCAGGTGGCAGTCTACTACCAAGTCAGGTGTTTAACAGGGGCCAGCTATGCATCAAGTGCATGATGAAAATCATTATAACTTAATACTCCCACAATGCACTAGTGGCAGGCTGCGGATGACTCACAATTAAGCTAAAATGCCCCAACTCACAATCCACTGGAGACTGGGACATGGCAATTAACCCACTAATACAGCAGACCATTAGACCTCACTGTCTGTGTCAGCAGCCTCAGGGCATACAGTACACATACCATGGGGCTGCGGGACACATATTATGAGAGAGCGTTTAATGTAATGACCCATTTGAAAAATGTAGTGTACAATATGCAGTGAGCTGTAGCAGTAAAGAATGTTCAGCAGTATTGTACTGTATGTCCAGTAGAACACATGGGTGAACATGTTTACAGAAAAACAATACAGTGGTCTGTCACTAATATTAGCAATGAGTTCTCAAAATAATTAATTTTAAACTTAAATAATAAATATGTATTAGAGGAACAACAGAAGTGTTTTGATTTACTTGCTACTCCCTTCAACTGGTCTAACCAGATAACAGTGAAGGTGGATTTCTTTAATCACTTTCATAAAAAAGGAAAAAGAGTAAACATGTCCTTTTACATTTGAAGTTTAATCGGATTTATCAAGGCTTTGATGGTTCACCCTGAGGCTTCTTTCACTTTTTGCTTCAGTGTTTTTTGCCGAGATTGACAGACAGCTCTCCCACCCTAGATTCTGTTAATCTAATTAGCATGCCATTAAGATAGCATAGCAGGAGAAATATGAGCTCAGTAATAGAATCTAGACAGGTTCAAGCTGTCTCACCTGTGAGGCAGCGCCATAGAAGTGGAGGTTGGCAGAAAGATGCTCCACTGACATTCCTGATCTTTGTTCACATAGACCTACAGTATACAGGCCACTTTTTTATAGTAGAAATACAGTACTAGAGCTGTAAGTTTCACTCTGGCAGGACCTACAAACCTTGTTTAGCTTTTGAATGACATTTTAGGAAAAAAAATTAATTCAAGGGTGGTATTAGTCAGAATTCTAAATATTGTATTTTATTATGAATACACCAGGTTTGTACTAAATATATCCATCATATTTAGATACATGGACATTTGAAATTTTAATTAAGAAGCATGAAAATTTCTAATATATTGTTACAACATACAGTAACACTGATGACGGACTGTTGCAGAGCCACAGAAATACTTCTTATATGTAACATAATTTGAATATAAGTGCAGTCGTGCAGGCATTATTGATTATTCATGTTACAGATGTGTTGAATGAGCAATTTCACTGCTTCATTAAGAACTTAATTGTGACATTTTGTTCAAGTATGAAAGGTGAAGGTGATTTCCTCTTCTTCTTAATCACTGCATTGCTAGTTTTTATTTAACAAAATTCTCCAATTGGTACTATAGTGCATGCATTACATTCACCGGGGAGCAATGGCTGAGACTGGCAGTCATGTCATATCACATGTGCAGACAGGGCTCGCTGTCTGTGTCGTTACAAACTACAGCCTCAGGAAGCCATTTTGCACAAAACAAAGGGTAAACCCTCTGCACGCCTCTGATGTTGCTTGATGTGGCAAAATGCCAAAATCTCACTCTCCAGCGTTCAGAGGAAATCGGGGCTTCCCTAATGCACCGATCACTGTGACTCATATAAACAAAGAACTGTTTGAATTTTCAGCGTCACTGACCTCTCAGACAGAGAGGGAAATACATTTTCATTTTTTGTATTTATTTGAATGGCATACTGAATTAGCTTTTACTATATTATAAATCTTTTTAGCAAAGGACTTATTAATGATCATGTACCCAAAAACTCTGTTTTAGGGGAGATTTTGATTAGCAGGATTGTCTAAGAGGAAACATGAAATGTATGGTTTATGCTTATACTTCTTGTCACTGGGCAAGACGATCACTGTCTATCACAACATGATGTATCCATATTGTGTACACTTTTACAAGATAGCACAAAATTGAGTAGGAAGGAATGTGGGGATGAATTAGAGGACAAATAGATCCAGTGAATTTGGGGTAAAGGGATAAAAGATGATAAAGGTGAAAATGAGGGGGACTGATAATCTGAGACAAAGAACATAGGAT
The DNA here is from genome assembly GCF_001952655.1 of Monopterus albus. Lineage (NCBI taxonomy): Eukaryota > Metazoa > Chordata > Actinopteri > Synbranchiformes > Synbranchidae > Monopterus > Monopterus albus. The sequence continues at coordinate 3,545,912 of NW_018127919.1, forward strand.
CAGTGCACTTGCTAGGGGTTAGCTGTGGCTCAGGAAGTGGGTCAGGTTAATTGCAGGTCCTGCAGTTCCTGGCTCCTTTTGTTCACATATTGAAATGTCCTTGAGCAAGACACTTGCTACTATCTTGCAAAGCAGTTTGTTGCCTTTGGTAGGTGTGAATGTGCTGGTGAATAGGTAAATAACAGACAAACTATAAAATGGTGTTTTGGGCAAAGATGTTTTACATACAGTATATATAAATGCAGTCCATTTAACAGAAGTTGGTGAATGCTGTTGAGGTACAGTATGACTCCTGCTCCTGAGCCAACATTAACTTACATGCGGTGAAAACTTACATTTGAAGTATTTCAATACAGTACTCACTTCAGATATCAACATGGCTCAGAACCTGGTGAAAGTTCTAAAGTACAAGACTGAATAAAGTAACTAGCAAACATCAGAATTACAAACTTTAAACATCTCAAGGAGCACTGTGCAAGTGATAATATTGAAATGGAAGGAGTATCAGACCACTGCAAATCTACCAAGACCTGGCCGTCCCTCTAAACTTTCAGCTCATACAAGGAGAAGACTGATCAGAGATGCAGCCAAGAGGCCCATGATCACTCTGGATGAACTGCAGAGATCTACAGCTGAGGTGGGAGACTCTGTCCATAGGACAACAATCAGTCGTATACTGCACAAATCTGGCCTTTATGGAAGAGTGGCAAGAAGAAAGCCATTTCTTAAAGATATCCATAAAAAGTGTTGTTTAAAGTTTGCCACAAGCCACCTGGGAGACGCACCAAACATGTGGAAGAAGGTGCTCTGGTCAGATGAAACCAAAATCGAACTTTTTGGCAACAATGCAAAACGTTATGTTTGGCGTAAAAGCAACACAGCTCATCACCCTGAACACACCATCCCCATTGTCAAACATGGTGGTGGCAGCATCCTGGTTTGGGCCTGCTTTTCTTCAGCAGGGACAGGGAAGATGGTTAAAATTGATGGGAAGATGGATGGAGCCAAATACAGGACCATTCTGGAAGGAAACCTGATGGAGTCTGCAAAAGACCTGAGACTGGGATGGAGATTTGTCTTCCAACAAGACAATGATCCAAAACATAAGGCAAAATCTACAATGGAATGGTTCACAAATAAACATATCCAGGTGTTAGAATGGCCAAGTCAAAGTCCAGACCTGAATCCACTCGAGAATCTGTGGAAAGAACTGAAAACTGCTGTTCACAAATGCTCTCCATCCAACCTCACTGAGCTCGAGCTGTTTTGCAAGGAGGCATGGGCAAAAATTTCAGTCTCTCGATGTGCAAAACTGATAGAGACATACCCCAAGTGACTTACAGCTGTAATCGCAGCAAAAGGTGGCGCTACCAAGTATTAACTTAAGGGGGCTGAATAATTTTGCACGGCCAATTTTTCAGTTTTTTATTTGTTAAAAAAGTTTGAAATATCCAATAAATTTCGTTCCACTTCATGATTGTGTCCCACTTGTTGTTGATTCTTCACAAAAAATTACAGTTTTATATCTTTATGTTTGAAGCCTGAAATGTGGCAAAAGGTCGCAAAGTTCAAGGGGGCCAAATACTTTCGCAAGGCACTGTAAGTCTAGAAAGCTGCTGGAAGACCCTATCACCTGAGCTTTCAGATTAGTTACTTCACTGTGCTGGAAATGTTTCAGTGCCGTAGGTGTCCTGATGGATGAGGATGTGTAGCTGCTTTAGCAAGTGTGTTTTTCTGTGTGAAAAGAGTCTAAAGTGTATACTTTATACTCTATATGCAGGGTTCTTGTATGTGTGCCTGCACGTGCCTGTATGTGTCTGGGTGTGTGTACAGTGAGTGAGATCACACTGGTGTATTATCTGAGCTAGAGCAAGATAGGAGATGTTTTCCTTCCAGGATGCTGGGCAGGTTTGAGATTGAGGGGACTGAACAGACGGGGGACAAAAGACAGCTAGCGCTTAAAACCATGACAGTGATCAGATAATGTATCACTGGGATGAAATTAATAATAATTTGATTTTAGTTACCTACTACAGTATTGAGCTTTGTATCAATAACATCTGCTAAAAATGACAGCTTCATTTAGAACAGAAACACATAAGAATTAACATCAAACTAAGCATGGATCCTACCCCAGAATGATGTGACTATGTTTACTGAAAATAAAGTGATGACCAAGGCAGCCCTGACCTGTGTTTGAGTGTTCTAATTTGTGTTTTCTCTCACAGGCCAAAGCAGCTCAGGTAGGCCAATAACTGTAAAACTGACTTTAAGTATGAGTGTGTTAACCCAGTGAATTTAAAGCCAACACTACTTATGCTTCATCAGATTAACTGGTCTGCACACATTCAACAGGTGTCTGTTGTGGATGTTGTGGTGTTGTCCAATCTTTTTTTCACTGCACAGTAGCACGAGAGGGCGTGTGTTACTGTTATAGACAGATAGCAGTCAGATGTGATTAGTTCTGGCTTGGTAAGCAGTCCATCAGCAGCACGGCTGGCAGAAAAAGAAAACACAGAAGTGCAAAGGCTGAATCAGAGAGACTGTAGTTTGGACACAGGGCAAACAGTCTAGCTGCCACATAGGGTTTACCTCTATACAACAATCACTGAACGACGGTTATGTTGCTTTAATAATTCAGTAATTACTTTTCAGTGCAAACAATGCTCTATTCAGTTTCTGAGTATCATTTTAGGCTATATGAATAAATCAAAAATATTATTAGAGTGGAACCAGATAACAGATTTTGTGATTCTTTGTCTCAATTCTTTATTTTGATCTTCATCTAGTATATTTGATCCTCCCCTGTACACACTTTTGTCATTTCTCTTCCTCCTTTTCACTGTCTGACACAGACAGATTGCTCACCCACAGCTTAAAGGTGATTGCCTCACCCCTGGTACCCTAAAGCGCTGTATCATTGGAATCCATCATGGGGAGTAGCACCGGTCTCCACATAGACAGATCACACAGAACAGGCAACAACAAAAAGTAGCACAGCAGAGAAGAAGGGACTAAATCTAAGAAAAAACAAAAGATGGGGATAAATAGAAAGTGTGGAACAATGTGAAGGTGTGATGGCGGGGAGGAGGGATGGGGAGGACATGAATTCATGAATTCAAAGAGGTGCTGAAGAGCTTCTCCTCTGGCTACAGAGGAATGCACTGGGTGGCTGGATGAGAATCTGGCCAGTGCATTTATCATTATTGGCTAGTATCCTCTGTCCATTGATCAACCTGACACACCACCTGCCGTTGACATAAATCATGGTTTCTCCATAATAGATCCTCTCTCTTCCATCAAGGGGGGAAGAAACTGATCTGCAGCTAATATTGATTTCAATGTCTTCTCACATATTTTGACCCAGCACAGTGATGCATAATCATTATCAACGTTATGAATCTGGGATCTGTGGAATGCTGTTAAAGTTTGTATTTATCCTGCTCAATGGCTGCATGTATAAGGTATTAAGACAAGTAAACAGCACTAAATGTGCAGAGCTAGTGCATCACTATTTTCTAGACAGTTTCTGTTGGGGCTATTGTATAACCATCAGAAAATGCACAGGAAGATAGAAGAAAATTAACTTCTCTAAAACAACAAATATATACTGTACATTATGTTGCTAGAATCCAGAATAAACAGAATAAAGTGGCTATGTATCAGAATACGTATTGCACATTTTCTCCTGAAATAATGTGGACTTTGAAAAAAACGTCTTACAAACCCCAAAGTTGTTAGGCAGTAGACTAGAGGAGAGGCAAAGAGTTACAGCAAGTGATGAGGAGCAAAAATGAACAGACAGGACAGATCCCTTTAACTTTGACTGAGTTGAGCAGGTATTTAAATATTAATAACTCCATTGCTGGTGGGAAGTTCAAGTTCATTTGTCAAGTGGTCTACATTTAAACCACTAGCATACAGTACACACTGTATGCACCTGTGCTTCGGTCAATTTGAGGCACGTGTGATCTAACATTAACAAATAAAATATATATTTGCAGAACAGATTTAAATAATTATATTATACATAATAAGAATTATTGTTGTTCCAGATTTTTAAATTATTTCTTTTCAAAGGCAGGTTTGCAGCAACAAACACACTACAAATAACAATACAAATTTGCACCTTGATCATTAAACTTCATAAATATTTGATTGAAGATCTTTGTATAATGAACTTTAATAACTAAACATTAAAATTTAACATGTCCTTTAATATGTTAACCAGGAGGCACTATACTGCAGGTCTATATTTTACAAGTGTCTCGATTAATCACCTTGCAGCAAATGCATTTTCAAATTATACTATAATTAATTATTTTGTTTCAGTTGTGGATGAGAAGATGGCGAAAAGCCAAAGGAAATCTCCATTGAAAGAATGTGATATTTTATTAACAAAAATGTTTAATTAAAATGCATGAATACTTCACATTCTACAATGTACTATCAAAAATGTGTTATATGCCCTTTTCCTGTTTTTAAGTAAGGATAACTGAGCTCTTGTGATTCTATTTTGTAGAAACAATACTGTATCATATCTTCCAACTGCTGGATAGGTTAGGCTTCAGTGAGTTTTGCTCCACATACTTTAAATGGAACATTTATTCATTCATTTCCTGAAATAAAGCCTAAGATTTTATAGATTTGTGAATAGTAGTTCATCCCCTGTGCCATTTTCACACTGTGTACTGTACACACAATTCTAAAATCATTTGTTAAACAATAACGTAATGTAAGTGTGACAGCCTATTTGGCAAAAATTCTGGCAAGGTCCATTTGTAAAGTGATGTCTAAATATTAATTGACTCAGGATATTGCTTCTCCTTTGCTTCCTTAATGACTGTATTATTTTTATGCTAGCTGGTAAAACAATTTCCTTTTCATGCTAATTTTTTTCTGCCTTGCTGACATTGTATCACCCTGTGAAGTACTCACTTTGTTATTATACTGAAATAATGTCTAATTAATACTGTTTCTGTAATGACATTCACTATGGTGGGCATTTCTTGTCCTTATATTTAATTTAGGTTTCCATTGTTTCATTGTCAAAATTAGCGTTTATGGCTAATTTATAAGAATGAATGCTAAATGACAGCTAGTTTTGAGCATTTGTTTATTTGGGAATAACGAATAATGTGACCTGGCATCTTAAAAAAGAGAGACTTCAATGTTTTTTCCTGTTGTGATATCACATGGGTAGAATGGAGGACCATAAAGAAGATGATCCTGATAAGCCTCTTTACAGGTTTAGCTAATGGTAGCCACACTTTCATATGAGGATTAAGTATGAGACCCATACAGACAGAGCCTAAATGAATGACTGGTGGGTTAATTGCAGTGTTCTAAGCTTTGATAATGGACTACATTTCTCAAATGATAAAACATGAACTTCTCTCAAGATCTTGGCCATTGTTTTACAGCTCTGAGTGCCACACTTCTCTAGGTGTCACACCTATTTCCAAGATAAACTCAAAAGGCTCGTTTTATCATTTGGAGAGTGTTTGGATATCTGGCTTTGAATATTGTCATAACAGAAAAGTGAAGCATTATGCCCACCAGATCCTATTATGGGATTATTTCAGCGTCGCAGGGAGAACATCATCATGACAGCAGTGTCACTGCTGTAGCAGGTACATAACACGAAAAGGAGACTATGTTTTCTTAAACTAGCACTCACTCCTATTTCTGAGGCCTGAGGATATTTTCTTCTCCAATAATAGCAGCTCATCTTCTAATGACCAGCTTTCAGCAGAGCATAGGAGCACATAAGAGCTTGTAATTAATCAGTCAGTGAAGAAGTGGTAAAATAACAATGATTTACAGTATATTCAGTGTTTTAAACACCAAGGTAAGTGCTGAAAATTTGCATATTGATTGCAAGCAGAATTGTCTTACTCAAATAAAACAACCTGGGAAAGGGCATTAGGACCTTATACAGCATTATCAAGTCTCTTACAACAACTTTTATGATGCTATAATGTGCAGTGTCAGTATATAGTGCATAACTAAAAGTGTAACCTTGCCTTCTGTTATAATAGACATACAGTATAGTGTTTCACTGCCAGCCTTCACACACTCGGACTAAGCTGCAAAACAAAACAATGCTGCTCAAGTGCCTGGGCACGGGGTTCTGGCCTTTGTTTCATATATTAATGATAATGAATGTAAGTCACTAAATGAAGCAGTGAGTAGAGTCTAAAGGGAGTAAAATCGCCGATTTCTTCACGGGGCCTGAAGGTTTTTTGGTCGTCATTGATGCCGTAACTGCTGCTTAAGAGTCATCAAGTCTGTGTCTGAGAGAAAGGCCACTGAAGTCAAAAGAGCTCAGGTCAAGTCCAGTGATGAATGACAAGGGGATACCAACAATGACAGGCTGAAACTTGACCCCTGATGCTACACAAACACACAATTATTACAGACTACACTTTGCACAAATTAGATACCACATGTGCCAAATTTGTGGTCACATATTATTTAACCTGCTTATGAACATAAATAAAACCATAACATATACTATTATTATAGAATCAACATGCAGCTGTACAAATATTGATATATTTTAATATATATTACATATTATTTGAAGGTACATTTAGATTCATTTCACGCGATGATTAGAAGAGGGATTTCAGTGGCAGATATACAGTAAGTGGGTAATTATCACATCAGAGAACATTAAAACAGTAATGAAGATCAGTGAGTCAGAAGTCCAACTACAGTTCATAACCTGGGCAAGCCATGCACTCTCCAGCCACTCTCATTAGTGTTCAGACAGGTGACAAATGAAAGTGGAGTCACCAGTAATCAGCTAGAGGGTCATGATGTATGCTCTCTCTCTCTGACGTCAGAGTCCCACTTTGCTTGTGTAATTGTTTTAATGTACCATATCTGGCCAAAGTGACCACGCTGACTCTTTAAATGAAGAGCTCTTACTATCAATAGAAGAGGACTTCAACCACAAGAGGGCCACCCTATGATTTTGTGTGGCATTGTCTTATATGTACAGAAGGGTGAAACAATATGTACAAAAAGGAAAAGCCTGAATAACTGAGTGGTCTCTACCAGGATGACAGTGCACCCAACCACAGGGCATGAGGGGTCACTGAATGGTTTGATAAATATGATAATGATCACAGTACCCAGATCTCAACCCAGTTGAGCACCTATGGGAGATGTTGGACCAATGTGTTTGACGGTGCTCTCTACCTCCACTTGTGGGGCAACTGTGATTCAGTGGGTAGAGCAGTTGTCTTCCCACCGGAGCATTGGAGGTTTGAATCTCGGTGCCTGCGGTCCACGTGTCGAAGTGTCCTTGGGCAAGACGCTGAACCCCCAAGTTGCCCCCCAGTGTTTAGAGCCATTGGTTGAGTTGGCTCCCTCGGTTTTGTACCGGAAACATATTCCTTGTTTGTAACATACTTGGCCAAATAAAGGTGATTATTGTACAATCAATGCCAAAGTGCATTGAAGCTGTTCTGGTGACACGTGGGAGCCCAACAGCCGACTAAGACACTTAATGTTGGTTTTCCTTTCATTTGTCACACTCAGTTGTTTTAAGGAAAAAAATCTGACATTTTGGGAAATAATGTATGCTATTGGCTTTCAGTTAATTATGATGCTACAGCTAGCTGTCAGCTAATGTACCTATAGCCTCGCTGGTTTAACATCTAGTTTGTTTAAAATGGGCAAAAACTAAAGTGTAAAAACTACAAAGCATTGGTTCACAGGGGGTTATGTACCGAACACATTTTTTAATAGAAGCATTTATTTTTTACTGGTTGCCTGGTAGCTGATCTAGACATATACCCTGGTATTAAAACAGCGACTGGTCAGTTTTCATTTTAGATTTTAAAACTATTTATTAATTATTGAGCGTTATATGTACAAATAGGGGAATTTTCTCACCTTTGGACAGAGACAGGCTGGCTCTTTTTCCTTGCTTCCAATATTGCTTTCATATTTAACTTAACATTACAGAATCCTCTCATCTATTTTCTGCAAAAAAAAGCAAACAAGTGTATTTTCCAAAATCTCAAACATCTACTTTAATTGTTCAATTGTTTGTTAATAATTTTAGTCAATTTCTTCATTATTAATAAAGATAACATCATGAATTTAAAATAATATATCTGAAACACATGAGAAGATATTTGGACCATCTAACTGCTGGAAAGTACTTCAGTCACATATAAGAATAGGAGATGGGGGGGGGGGTTAGTAAATGGAAGGGTTATTATGGCTAACGCCTGTTGCCACTCCAGGAGCTCTCTGTGCTGTTTTACAGCACACAGAAAGCCTACTCACCTCTAATAGTGGTTTACAGAACGTTTACCCACAAAGTGTCATAATTTGCTCTAACTACTACAATTATGCCATTTATTTTTTAGACATACAATATAATAAATGGGAAGAAGAGTATCTTTCATTATATAACTTAGTTCTTGAAGAAAAGATGTAGCTGAATTGTCACTCAACATGGCAGTAAATTTCAGCCTTAACCCTTGTGTTCTGTTAAGAATCATAAAGAATAATGTGTCTGCAATGATTTGTGTGACAAAAAAAAAAAAAAAAACCAACAACAAAAGACAGCAACAAGAAAATGGACACCTGCAAGAGTGAACGACCTTGACAAAAGTTATTTCTAAGTCAAGCTCCCATTTGCTTTTTTGGAAAGGTTAGACATTGTTGTATTTTAACAATGTTTATTTAAACAGAAATGAATTCATAGTTTTGTAAAATTCCTTTACAAATGAGTTTGTCACTACTGGCTTGCTGAAGATGCATTGATATACCACCTGGTCTTTGCAAATTATTTATTGATGATTTGTTCATTTCTATCCAGACCAGTTTTTAAAACAGCCGTATAAATGAATCTTCTCCCCTTGTGTTGCTCACATATGCAGGAGTATGGTGGGGGAGACACTCAAATCAGCCCTGTTTCTTATTCACAGGGTGGAAGCTCACTGCCTCTAATAATGGATAAATAAACAAGCGTGATGAGCCCAGTGTTTATCAGTTCATAATTTAATTACATTTTAATGGTTAGCTCTGCAGGTAAAAGAATAACCAAGACAGTACATCGCTGTCAAAGTCATGCACTGTTTGGTGTATTAGGATTGAAGAGGTACTGAAGTGAATTTGATTTCTGTTAAGGTGCGCTCAAACACAGAGTGAGCGACCAGATAAAAAGCAGACCCAGGTGGCTGGCTTCGGTGCAAGCAGTGAGGTTTATTTACAGTGAAGGTAGTGACATATATACAGGAGGAGTAATGAGGTAGATGACCAGGTGTCGATCAGCAGCAGCAGAAAAACAGTCAGTGGTATGGTGGATGATGATGTACCGGGCTGCGGACGCAGAGGTCACTCCTGAGCTGGTCGAGGTGGAGGTGATGATGGCTGTAGACAGAAGAGCAGGGATAAACTGGGTAAGGGAGACTGTGCATCGACCTGGGAGGCGGTGGCTGGTGGTGTAGATTAAATCCAGGGGGGTCCAGCAGAGAGGTCCGAAGAGGAAGAAGACACTAGAGACGGCAGGGCAGGATAACGACTAGGGTGCTAACAAGGACTAGAGAGAACAAAGACAATCTTAGCATAAACTTGATAAAACAACATAACAACCACTGGCCTGAAGACAGAGAAAGAACTAGCAGGGGAGTGACTGGTGAACAGTGTATAAGTATGGAGGAGACTAATGAGGTGCAGCTGGTGAGTAATCAGGGAAGCGGGGCAGGTGTGTTGAATAGTGTAATCAGTGCAAGGGCTAGGCTAGTGTGAGGAAAAAGAAGAGAGGAAGGTGGAGCTGGGCAAACCTGACAACTTCATAGAGAGTATAGTTGTTTTTTCACATTTATTTAGTTTTTATGGCAATACTGTACATATGAATTATATACTATCTTTCAGCACTGGTAGCATCTTTATTTTTGGTTTTGTGGTTGAGAAATGTCAAATGTGACAAGATGATGTAAGAAGGGAATTCTGTAATTGTTCTTTAAAAACTGTATAAGCAGGATTTGTTATGTAAATTATGTCCTCCTATCATTATTAAGAATATGACAGTAGAACCTCTGAGCACAATAGCTACAATAGGTAGCAACAACCTGTGTTGCTTTTTATGTATGCAACTCCATTTGAATTAGTATTGATGTTGACCTTTGGGCTGTGAATATGACTTACTCCCTCTCTGTGTATGCGAATGGACAATATTGAGCTGTTCTGCAGGCATGTTTCTGATAAACCAGTGATCTCCCAAAGGTGCTAGAAATTAGCCTGACTTCATTTACATGATTGTATTGCCTCCGTGTCTCTGTGAGCAGGCTGGGGTCAGACTGCTCCACTGGGGCATTAGATGGAAGCATTAAGGTGTTTGGGGGAATGGGGCTGAGGGTAACACCTCGAAAAATGCAAATAACACAACATTCCAGTTACTCAGCTTCTTTATCTGAGAAAAGGACACATGCTGTACAAAGATGGGGCTCTGCAGTTCTAACAACACTTTATCACATTCAAAAACACATATTTGATTGCAGAAAATGTATCTAAATACTGCAGGTTTGGACACACCTTCTCATTGAATTGAATGGGAATTGCCCACAATTTTAACTGGCATTGTACAGTATGGTAGGCTAGTGCTTAAGGCGCAGCGCTCTCGCCGCTGCGGCCCAGGTTCGAGTCATGGTTGCATCAGGAAGGGCCAAATGTCAACGTGTGAGTCGTCAGTCATTAGTTTACTCTGATGATTCGCTGTGGCAACCCCTAAAACGGGAAAAGCCGAAAGTGACTTTCTATTGTACCTAATTGCTTGGCATATTTGTTTACTACATCCAAAAGTAGCTTTAAAAGTTTGAAGATTGACAGTTGAAATAAACTGCTAAAGCTAGTAATCAAGAGCCAGTTGCTACATCTACTGCATGAACCAGCGAGGCAAAACTGATCTGTTCAAAAAGAGCCTGAAATCAAGATTTGAAATGGTTTTGATGAATAACATTTTCTGATAACAATTTGGCAAATGATGATTTTACATTTTTTCTTTGATGCGTGTAATTTGCAGGTTTGTTTATCTGAACACATTATGCCTGGCGCTGGGAGCCAGTGACTGTGTTCTGCCCTTCATACTCAACGTCATGGAGGAGGACCTCAGCCAGACTGGGTAACACCCATAAAGAGCAGGGGGCCTTTATGCACTTTGTTGATCCCTCATTCTATTCCCATTTGCTTTCCCCTCCTCCCTCCTTGACAGCATAGATTAACCATCGGGGACACAAAAGGAGCACATGTCCCCTCAGCCACGACCAGCTCCCTCAGACCTGTACATCCTAATAAGGATTAGGCAAGAAGTTAACAATGACTGAAAATGTCCTTCAGGAGCCATTAATTCTATTCTGCTCTGTGTCACTTTTCATCCTAGGCTATTCACAACCCTGCATTTGAACATAAGGTATAATCCTCTTAAATATCAAAGGTGGACAAATCATATTAATTTAGACATTGCTTCCAAAGGCCTGTGGGCGTATTATGCACTCGACACAGAACACCAACCTCACCATATGTTTTTTTGTCTCACCTACCTCTGACCGACACCCCGGTGCACCTCCAGTCAGATCTTTTCTCTCACTCTGTCTAATTTACTTCTTTTATGTATTTTGGGTGTTTTCAGCTGAAAAAAGGTGGAAAACAGAATACAGACTATTGACATTATAGAGGATATGGTTTAAAACTAAATTACTGACATTTGAAATGAATATATTTCCACTTTGCCACTTGCTACCTACAACCAACTAATATAATGAGTTGTTTAGTAATTTATTTATTTATGTTGGTTGGTTTGTCAGTAAAAGAAGTCTGAAATACAACACAGTGAGAATAGAGATCAAGAAATTCAGTTACCTAAAACCAGATTAGTAACAGGTAACATCTGTTATAAACTGTAAGTTGGAGGGCCAACATGTTGAGCAGGCAAGTTCTGTTTTATTTACCTCTTAGTGGAATTTATGTCATGTTTCTTTTTGTCTTGGGTGAAAGATATATTGTAAAATGTATTGTCATTATCATTATTTAGTTCATTTTGGGAAGTTGGATCCCTGCTTTATTCTCTACATTATTAGGAAAACATGTAGCACAGGGTGTTATAACTTTTCAGCTGAAGTGCATGAGTAGAACAAAATCTTGACAATTTTCTATAGATCACAGTTTCTAGAACACATCTTCTAATATTATTCATTCAGCTTTTCTGCTGCGTAATAACTCTGTGTAAAAGTGCATCAAATGCTAACTTTTGTTACAGTAGGCAGGCTCTATTCCAAATGTCTAGGAATTGGAAAATATAGTCAGATCCAAGATCAGAGGAATATCAAGGAAAATCACATCATCATCATCATCATCTACAGTATGATCTCTTCACTAGTGGTATATCTGTTCTCTTTTACAGTACAACCAACTGAGTTTTCGCTTGAATTTTATCCGCCTTCCGCTGTCCTCTCTGGATAATAACATACACACTTTGACATGAATTAGCCCCCGATTGACCGATGTTGATACCAAGGGAATTCATGGTCAGAGGGCTTTTAGTATCCTTTACTCATTTTTTCTCTCCTCTTTTCTTTCACACCCCGTCCTTGTCACTCAGGTGTCTGGGAGCCATCAGGCTTTCCCTTTGTCTGGCAGGTGCTAGCAATGTCTGATGGAGTAATTTGCCACAAATATTCAAAACATGACTGATCAAAGACATGTCATCCAAAGTGGTGGAGCATACTATAGCACTAAGGATGAAGATGAAAGATCCAGTTCCATTCATCACAAGTACTGACAGATGGCCCCAGGTCTCATTTTCCACATCTTTATTGTATGTCACTCAGCCTATTAATGCTTTACATCCTCTACCGGTTGATTTATTCTCCACTTGAAGTCAAAATCATTTTAGAAAACAACCTGTGCATTTGAAAGTGTTGGACCAATTTTAAAATGAGCAATTAGAGAGCCACCACTACACAATGTTAAAAATGAATGATTATAGAAAGTGCATATGCACATTTCATTGCGCTTAACACCGAGGTCCCTTGTACTGAGGGCCAGACTAAGCCACTTGATTCATATGTGATATGGGATGGTGGGCTGCTGGTTTGGCAACCCAGTGCTGCATTGTCATCCTATGGAATGCATGAAAGTGATAAGAGGCTAGTACCGTATCTACCAGCACTTGCCTTGGCCACTTTTGGGGAACGAAAGAGTCTTGCCACAGGTTGAAAATTGATTTTCCTTTCTAATGACTTTTCAGATGTGATGCACACATTAGTCGTATTGGATTCTGGACCAGTAGTACTCACATATCTGAGAGTGGCTGATGGTCTCGAGGGCCCTGAGACAGCCACCTGCCTGATGCAAATGCCAGTGATATGATAAATTACCTGTCAATGCATCACCCAGTGAAGTCAGACTGTGGCTTACATCAATAGAATCACATCAGATGTATTATTGAATGCTGTGCAACAAAGATGGATTTACATGAGAAATAACTAATCATTTTGAAGCGGTGTTAGCATGATGTTAACGCTTCAGAGGATCATACTATGTCGTCATGGATTATCCTCATTTCAAAAAGAAAGACTGAATGAATAACAATCTTTTCAGCTTTTGGTTGCAGGCAGGCAAAGGTGACTCAAATCACAAGACACAGACAACAGATGCAGTGGAATAAAGCAATCTAATCCTCTGGGTGAGAAATAGAATTAAGAATTACTTTAGCAAATGAACAGAAATTAAAATGGAAATTTTATCATATCATACACTATCAATATCATGTCAATATCATATCAATATCATACAACCTCCACCTAATCCAGGTGATTATGTTTTTGTGGGTGTTTGAGTGTGTGTTGTATATTGTGATAATCATGACATACATTTTATTTATTTATTCTGCAGGATTAGCATGTTTTGCATAGAGTATACTATGGATTTAGAGAATGCTGTAGGATAGAATTAGGATTTGCCCAGGTTGTTGGGGACACAGAGGATGAAAGAAATCAATACACAACATAACACTTGGCATCCAACACAAAAAACCTCAACTAAAGGGTTTCTTCCCAAGTCTGCTGTGACCCTGAAATGACCATAGTCTCTTATTGTTCTCTCATCTCCATTGAGAGGATAAGACCCACACAAAATTGATTGTTTCTCTACAAACTAGAAATGACCATTGATTTCCCCTCATCTTTTCAACAACAGGAAAGCTTTGTCCATCTGACAGATACGTCTTCCTTTTCTTTCTTGGTGGAGACACCAAAAAGCCTTTGGGATAAGTAGGAATGCAGTCATCTGCTTGATCACCTTCCTCGTGCTTGAGCAGGAACAGAAAAAGGCAAAAGGACTACTGTTCATAGGGAAAATGTCAACAAGTGGATCAACCCTGCTACCAGCCCTGCAATATTCAGAAATTGGTTTCTCTGCAGAGACCCTTCCTTCTCCCCAGGGTCTGACAACTGATATCTGACAACAGCTCCTGATGAGGTGGTTTGATGTCATGGCTTCTTTCATCTTTCACTATCTCTAGGTGTGTTGTAGCATGGCCACTGTGAAGAGCTGAAGAGGTCCTGTGATATTATCTGAGGTCAGATTTGGAGGATCGATGGTTCTCATTTCTACCACTGGCCTCTGTCTTTTTAATTCTCATATACCCATTGCTAGGTCAGGAATGTTGCAGCTGATCAGTTGCCTCCAAATGTAAAATGTGCATTGATGAGGCTGTTTGGACAAATAGATGACATGGCAATGTCACAGAGGTGGTAGTGTTAAGTAGTGTCAAATACAGCATATATTCAATAGGGATGGAAAAGATCACATTTATTCTGTTGTCACTGTCCAAACAAAACCACGTATCTCCAGATTTTGAATTTTATAGATCAACTGCAGGATTAAGTGGATACAGTAAAGTATAGAATTATTTACCTCTGTAAGCAGTTGTCTATCATTGTTAATCTGAACATATTATGTAAATTTAAGTGGTCTTGCAGGTCCTTATGCTAATTAACAGAATGAGGAGAATGACCCAAAACATAGTGAATAAATTGTTAATATAAATGTCCTATTTCTTCCTGTCTTTACTAGTCTTATACATTATGTAAAGGATGGATTGTATGTTGTCTAAAAATGCTGATTGACAGCTCAACTATTTAAACAGAGGGTTTATATATCAGATCTATATTGTGCTAATGCAGGCTGTCCCAAGCTGGGAGGCAGCTTTAAATCTGAGTTGTGCCCTCTACCATCTCTCAACAATGCTGTACAGTAAATGATGGAGTGACAAGACAAGGTGTGTGGTGCGTGTGAGTATGTGGGTCTGGAGACTGTAGCAGTAACAGAGCCTGAGCTATGGTTGACATACAGTATGTATTGTTATGAGCACATATCTTAGCCAAGACGTAGAAAGCCCTGGGCTTGGCAGACACTTGGAGCGGTGATCAGCTGTTCTACTGTGTCAGTCCATTAGCACTTTTCCCTGTGTGTGCTCCCCTGCCTCTCGCCACCTACTGTTGTGCTGACTTTGGCACTCTGGCAGCTCCAAGGGTGGTCAAATGTGAAATGAATAAAATAATGCATATCAGACGTACAAATAGTTGACATTTTCTGTTGTGAAGCTAAAATACAATTTGAAGTACTCTA
>NW_018127919.1:3561613-3564895 GCF_001952655.1 Monopterus albus
TAAGTAATTTGAGAAAATGACTATTTTGTGACCATAATGCAGTGTAAAACCCTAGGGCATGCTGGAAGAAAACAGACTGCCACATTAGCACTGTAGGGGCTGAATGCAGACCTTGGGCACAGCCTCAGGCCCTGCCAGATATTAAAGCAGCTCTGCTCACTGACATCAGCAGATAATTATTTATCTCGTTCTGCCTGAAATAGAAAGGTTGTAATATTAAACCCTCACATTCTGTTTTTCTTTTTTGGTATGTGAATATGTAACTATATATTTAGTACACAAGATATTGTAGGTTCAGCTTTTCTCAACATTATTTTCCCAAAGCACTGAAAATGTAAATGTGAGGAAACCATCCAGCTAACCTGACTAATATCTAATAAAACGTGTTTTCATTGTGCTGTCCATTCTTTCATTTCACTGTAGTAAGAATTTAACAGTGAGCTCTGTTAGTTGTCCTGCTCTCTGCCCTCAAGGCCTTTATGCAGGCACAAATGAAAACCTACAAATGCACTATGTCTTTCAAGTACCCCCCTCTCGCTCCGAGGTTATTGACCCTGCTAGTTAAGTTCTGGTCGGCTGAACTCTGCAGAGATGGTGGGACTGTCAGAGAAAATATACGGTCCTTGTCGGGAACCCAGGTGTGCTGAGGTAAACAGTTAAATTTGGTCATTACTCTAATAATAGTGCTTTTGTGGTACATTTGCAATGGTCGTGTGTGCAACTGCCCTAGCAGGGCTTTGTTGAAAGGTCTGTTGAGAGAAGTAGGCATCAGATGTCAGCAGGGTCATAATAAACCGGCTTCCTATTTCCATGGATAAGGCTGATGGTGAATGTCACAAAGGATACCTACAGACTCAGCTGTAGAAATGAAATATAAAAAAAATTTCTTCCTCAGAGAATATCTAGGTGGGACATGTGGTGATAGGATATACAACAAGGATTTGTGTTTGTTGTCTGTGTGTCTATGTGTTTGCCTGCATACATCAACATATGCATGCATGTGTTGATTTTTATGTGCCGACTGGGCTGGAGGCAGAGCCGGGGGAGGAGGCGGTAATTCTAATGTTTTTTTGATGTAGATAAATGACTTACAGATGGCCCACTCAATATATTCAAATGAGATATAAAAATAGGGGCGGGGCTATCGATACAAGGACGGTTCCAGTTGTAGCATCATGTGACTAGAGAACAATCTGATCAGTTTACCAACCACACACATTTTAAGTGTCAATTTTGACAATGTTTTTGAATGTTTATAAGCAATTTTGAAAACTGATAGTTTGGTAAACTTCTGCGTTCCTTATTCTGGATTTCTAAATTGGCTGTGAGAATGTAAATGAAATTTCAGCATTGAAATATCTATTGATGTTTTCCTTTATTAGGGAGGCAAAATCAGTGAATTGTTGCAGATTGAGGTTAAAATAAGACTGAAATTAAAATAATACATTTACAAGCATTAACAGAGTTGATCCCTGATAACACAACCTGTCTTGTGAAAATGTATCAATTTATAAATGTGTACTGCTGTAATAGGCACACAGTAATGCTGTAATTAGATTCTTTGTATTAACAGTTAGCAGTGTAAGAGATCAATACAAAAACATGGACATACAAACAAATATAAACCCATCAAACAACAAAGGATAATGCCAGGATATCCGCTGCTGAAAATAGTCTTTGGTGGTGATATTAGAACTCTCTAAGATCCAACAATCTGAACAGTTTGTGACTAATGAGATAATCCTCTCCATTCAGCCATCTCAGTCTGCAGACAATATCCTGGAGGTAAGACATTCGCTAGTATAATGTTCGAGCGGTAGAAATTGTATTTACCCACAAATCACCTTTAACTTTGGACTGAAAATGAAGCCCAAATGTGATTATGCACATGAAGAATTAATCTGGAGATTAGCACAGGGTAATGTATGGTAATTATCTAACAGGGTATTCTTACATAGTGATTAGCATATCTGGGAGGCCAGACAGGGGAGGGAGGGCGGTCTGAGAGGAAGGAAAGGACACAGCTGCTGATAAGGAGCCCAGTTTGGGGTTCTTTTATATTGATGGAAAATATGGATAGTCTGGCTACAGGCATGTACTCACTCCCCTCTTTCTGTTCCTCTCTATCTTATGAGCACATACACAGCCTCAAATGTGAATGGACATGTTAATGTACTTGTGCATGCACACACTTCCTACAACACTCCTGTCAAGGAGAAGGGGGGGATAAAATCAAGAAAACAAAACACTGGATTTGAGAAAGAGACAGTGGTCCTGGTCTTTATAAAAGAGCTGATTGTGTGCATATGTTTGTGCCTATGCACCATAGTTTTGTACATAATATAAGTATTGGATAACAACTAATTTTATTATAAACCAGCTGCTGCATTCAAAATGGCCCATTTCATCAGGGGAGCTGCTGTCCCATCATTCCCGTTGCATGTATCCTTTATCAATTCATGCATAAATGTGGCAGGCATAAATAACATTAAGGGACTGGTGAGTAACTTCAACAAACAAAGGACAATGGTGATTTCACTTGTGATGCTTTGGTTAAGTGACAGTTGTCATGTAACTTGTATTGAGATGTTACATCCTGTCTTACTTGCACTACTGTATGACACAATACAATCTGGGGCGGAAGATGTGAAATTCCTGCACTCTCAACACAAAATTAGAGATCAATAAATATCTCCAAAGTATTTGGAGATATTATTGGGGAGATTGTTGCCTTAATGTAAAATTTTCTTTAAGCAAATAAAATATGAACATGCTGATGTACTCGTTTGCAAATCATATGTCCTCCAGCAGGCCCCAAACCCTTTATTTCTATAAGGTAACAATAGCAGTATTTATACTTTTTGCCAACAATACAAACAAGTTTCAAGCTACATTATTTTTTTTTCCTGCCTATTCTGCAACCCGAGTCCACAATGTGACCATGAGCCACTGTATCAATTCTGGGTTTGGCATTTAGGTGTAATCAGCCATGTAGGACACCAGCTTGCCAAAAAGCCAGGCCCTTTGTGAGACACCCATCTGTTTGGTGCTTTGGGACAAGCCTGGTCCCAAAGAGCTTCTGGAATGAAAGGATGAGTATGAGAAGGTCCAGCTGAAAAGACAAGAGTGGGCGGCAGCATCAGGACACGATTTGTCTGTGGCACTCCTGCAGTCCACTCTTATTCTAATGCAGCATCTATGACTCTCCTGCTTGCATGCAACTCAGAGATCAGAGACTGACAGATGCACCAGGCCAAGCAGACTGGGATGTCTGACACATGC
>NW_018127919.1:3564936-3596772 GCF_001952655.1 Monopterus albus
GGTAATATTTTCCCCATTGATTCACCAGTGTACATATTACTCAGCCTTGGTGACCTCTTAGCAGGACATATCTGTGTGAGCTCAGATCGATTCATACAGTGGGATCCCCCCACGCTGTTTTCGGTATTCAGTGGATGGTCTGGGTAGTGTGGGAGCAGGTGATAAGCTGCTATAGGCCAGTCAAGTCATTCCAGCAAGAGTCATGACCCTACTGCAGTAGGGCTGATTATACCTCACCCAGGGCTGCTAGGTCTGACAATGAAGCCACTGCACATAAGCCTGAAACATATCACCCCCAACTGAGATTATATATGTTTTTAATTTGTTTCATTTCAAACTGCCTAAGTTTGTTTAATTATCTTCTTAGATTACATGTATTATTATCATTACAGCATTTATTATGGGGAGTTTCAGAATGTTAAACCCATGTACAGTACAATGGTTGTTGACTTTCCTGAACTCTTCATCATAAACTGTATATAAAAGAGAACGCAAATATTTGTTTGGGTATTTCCAGTTACAAAGTGAGTATAGTAGCTGTTGACTGTCATGTAACCTTCATTCAGAGCTGTAGAAAGAATAATAGTTAAACATGATTAGAAAGAAAATGTAGTTTCTTCTAACCAGCCTAGAGATGTGAAGCAGGTGATCTGCTTATGAGAGACTTGGCATGTGTTGCGTAGAAAGGAAGCCTTTTCCTTTGGTAGGAGGACCATATGCCCTCAAACTCTAAACATCCCCCATCCCCTGCCTGAACCCCCCCCCCAAACTTACACACAAGCACACTCCTTTCTATCAACAGAGTCCACACGCCCAGCCCCAGCCCCTGCTCACTATGTCTCCCATTGCAAACACTCCTGATAACTGACAGCAGCTGCACTGATGAGCACAATGCGTGCAAGGCAGCTCAGCTGGCCTCACTCCCCACTTGACACTGGTTTGACCCTAGGTATGAGAGCTGTCCTCCCTGAAGGCTGCTCTGCCTATAGCCTGACTCAGTCTGTCTCTCTATCTCCTCTGCCCAAACCCATCGCTCCGAGGCAGGACTCACACCCAGTGAGTGCATCCTCAGGTCGCCCAGGTCAATTAAATTCGAACAGAGGATAAATGATTTGTAAATAATGTACAGAGAAGGAACTAATGCACTGAAGAAAGGGAAAGCATTGCTCATTTATCCCTTGATGGTTGAGAGATTAAAATATATTCATGCAAAAATCCATGTTTGCTTATTGACTTTGATCTACTGATTTACATTCCCCCCCCCACACACACACACACATACACACTCCCATATGTGCACAATCAGCATCAGTAGTGTATCCAGTATGAGTGAGCATGAAAGGCTTGTAATAACTCTGCTCCCTAAGGGACTGATGACACAGAGGAAACTAAACAGAAGTTGATGGTGTGACAGTGCAGTGAGGGTGAGGATGGTGTGGGGTTAGGGTGCAGGGATGTCATTGCTCCCCGCTTGCTATTGTGCTCTTTACAACTTTACAAAATAGCCTTTTAATTTGCTGGAGTGTCTGAATTGTGCCTGCATCAATCACCATCATCACCAGGGCTGTGGGCACTTGGTCCCTTGGGCCCTCTCACTGAGCAGCCCCTCAGGCAGATCACTCTTTCTCCCCTCATATGGGTTAGGCTTCTCTCCGTGTGCGTCTCCTCTTCCTCACACCCGTACTCACTCATGCAAACAGTGTGACACTGCTTGAACTCCACCACTCACTGCACTCAATGCAGTCATGTTACAGCTATCATGTTACAGCTCTTGACAATGAAGTATTGCACATGACCACTTCAGGAAAGGCAGTAATAGAACTAATTTTTTATGGTGTTCCAACAGAAAGGGCCCATGATCATCAGGAACGAGTCCTCTCCATCCACAATAGCTGTTGGATTATACACACGGGAGTTTTTACATTAACTTGATATGGACTACTCTTTCTAAGAAGCTTTAGGACATAATTTCGGAGAACTATCCCCACTCTCTGTGTCACTATTGCTTTAATAGGGGTTGTTCCAGTGGAAATCTTCAGTAATATCAATTTATTTGTGTTAGATTAATGAAGCCGCATGTCTGAACCAGACAAAATGTAACTTGGCAGGTAAATGTACAAGTGGTCAATATAAATTACTCTGCTAGCTGTGGCTGTCAGTCCTGCATTGATGGGTTTACCTGCACCACTAATGTGTGTTTATGTGTGTGCAAAGGAACCACCTTTCTAGCAGAATATATATTTTTTTATGTTGTTACTGAATCATATTCACTTTTAGTTGCAATTGTGAAATGGATAATAGCCACTAATTATAAAGTGTTGAGAAGAATATTATTCCTCAAGCCCATACTGTATGACTGAGCCTTATGTACTGTTGCACCATTACTAATTGAGTCAAGTATATGATGTTTAAAGACAGCAGCTATGTTGCATGCTGCAAATGTCACACCCAGCTGTTCTAAAACAAATTTGAAGGCTTTGAGGTGAGTTGGCTGAGTGCAGAGAAGGTGCAGGTGGTGAGTCCCTTTTCCAGGACTGGTTACAGATATGTGTCATTACTTACAGCAAACTCAGTTGCCTGTTTGTTACCGTAGGTTGAATACAGCCTAATAACCCAGTCCAGCATTATGAATGAGCAAACTGAAGCGAAACGAGCCTTCACAAGGCTGGCCTACAGCAAGTTCCATCATGTCCCGCTGTATTTGGAGTGGGCACCTGTCAGAGTGTTTGTGACAGCCAAACCAGAGCCAGTATTAGACAAAGAGGAAGTGAAAGAGTAAAGGTTTCCTAGCCAAAAAGCGCATCTGCATGAAATATAAACATGTTTTTTCCTCCACTTTTGAAACAATGAGGTTTACCATTCTGCTGTCACTTTTTATAGAAAGAACATAACGTACTTTTCATTAGGTTATCAGGTGCTAGTAGGCAGTAAACACTAGTCAAGTGTTTGTCTTTCCTAATAGGGACACCATACTAAAGAAAACATCACTCTGCACATTAAAAATACTGGGAATCACACGGAAGTACTTTGCACACTAACACTACACAGTAAAAGCATTGGGGAATCATCACCTCATTCAAATCAATTCCAGGGACAGGGGTATAACACTCAGGAATGGGTCTTGTTAAGTTAACTGGCTGAATTAGAGTAGGTGCTGGGAACTTCTCATGAGGTGTTCAATCTTCTCTAGTCTTTTAATTATTTAAATAATTAGCAAATGTACACTCACTTTTTACACTTCCTTTACACATTAATACATTTTTAAGACAAAGTCAAACCCTGTACAGCCTGCACACAGATCAAAATGTAATTGTAAGTTTAATGAATCACTTTCAGTTTTTGTGGAAACTCTTTAGAGAGGTTTTGAACCAACTTGAGAGTAATTTTGAAGGCTGCCACGCAATTAGTGTATAGAAAGTTTTAGGCACTTTGAAAAAATAGTAGCAGTAGATTGATGTATGTATTTATTTATTTGAAGTTCCTTTGTCTTTTTTCCACTGAGCGCACAATTGTTGAAAGATGAGTTTCTGCCAAAGGGTTACATTACACTTTCAACAATCTGCATAAGTGAAATAAAAGACTTTTTTAGAACTCCAGCTCATCTGTATTCTGAAGTTGTAGTATTCTAACTACTGTCAACTAGGACTTCATTTCAAACTGGACACACTTTTGCCCAGAAATTGCACCACTACAGCTTTTCATTGTGAGGTTTGTTAATGTTCACAGCCATTATTGTGTCCCTAAATTTGGCTTTGTGGTATCATGACCAACATCAGCATTATTATCCCTCATTGGCAAATTATCATTAAATTAAATATAGGTTAAAAATTATTTACCAAATATCCATAGACTCATTAGATAGATGAACATTTATCATAGGGAAATGTTGCACACCACAGCAATGTTAAAACAAATGTTACTGGACATCTGAACTTACTGGTACAACATAGTTACCAAGCTAACAGGCCAGTTTGTATTAGTGCAGCATTCTGTTCAGAAAGACCTTTGAAACAAAACTAAATTCTAAAAATATGAAGACCCGTGAAATTTCTACTGCAAAGTACCTTATGCAAAGAGCTAGTATTTTGTGGTTCAGCACGCTCAGTCATGTTGAACTACAGTCACCAAAATCCAGTAAAACTTGGAGCAAATTTCATCTTTTAATTTTAAAACTGATAGGATGATGGAAGGAGTGACTGAACTTTTGTCAAGAGTAGCCTAAACCTAATTCTGTATTTTGTGAATTACCATTTGATCACTCTAGCAACTTAGGTGTGATTCCATCTGGACAGCTGAGACCTCTGTTAAGCTGTATTCAGCGTTCAGAGACTGAACAGGTGAAGGCCACCTTGTTAGAGAGCTCTCTGAGCTGCCAGATGGATTTGTCATGTCATATGGTGTGTTGCCAGGTATGTTTCTCCTGTCTTAACTTTCCCATTTCACCGCTGCCTAATCATCCTTAATTGGCTTTAATTAACATCTAGTAATTAATTTTGTGTTCTATCGTTTATTTTTGTGAATGGGCCCAGTGGGTGGCCTTATTCAACTTGTTAGGGCCAATTAGCTGCAATTAACAAACACTAATGACATGCTTTTTTCATCCCAAACAAACAGTGAGCACCCTGCCAGATTCCAGTGCTGCACTGAGACCTCTTGTGTGTTGTAGTGGTGCTGGGGGCCAGCTCAGTGGGCCGAGCTTCTAATCAACACCTCTCATTGAGAAACACAAACCCAGAAGGAGACGCTTATCCACACAACTCACACTCAGTATGCCACAGAGCTAATTACTGTCCCCTCTGTTGATTTTTTTCATTGTCGCCCACTGACATCTGAGATCAGATTTACATGCATTAGAAGTATTTAGTACTGACTCAAATTCTTTTTGGTAATCTCTTCTGAGGACTGTACTGAGAGCATTGCATTTCTTGTTGCAAACACTGTTTCTTCTGGTTTACTGCTGGGGTTTACCCCCATCATAACACTTTCCTCATGACAGCTGCAGTTTGTCTCCCTCCAGTTTAGTGGCAAATCAGGGGAAGGGCTAACAACTGCAGGCATGTCCATCTTTCTGAATAGATACAGCAGTTAGAAAATACAACCAAGCCAGCGGATTACTCCGTCTCACATGTGAGAAGACACTGGCATCAGGATTTATTCTTCTTTATTCAGTGTGACTGTAAATCTTCCTTGCAGTGATTTGTTGTTTATACTGTAGCTCACATACTGTAAGCAGTAGTTTTACTGGATGTGAATGACAGGTTTAAAGGCATACATGCAACCTCTTAATTACTGTGTATTTAAAATATCAGTTGCCAGCTTCTACCACAACCTGGCAATTGTGACGGACAGTAAAAAAAATGTCTAATTTAAGATTAAATTGTTCCTCAGAAGATTCAAAACTGGAACAAAGTAGTGGTGCATTTTCAAAAAATATTTTAGAACATATAAGGCCAGGAACTGGTAATTATGATCGTACACAGTAAAATGAGAACAATTAATGAAATGTGTATGGTTTGGAGGTAGCCTATAAAACATGTATACTTGTGACTTTCAAGTTAGATTTAAGGGGACTAATATCATTATTTATGCTTCCATCCAAAAGGCAAGTTAACTGTGGCTATTTCTCTGACATTCATATTCTGTAACAAATTTTAGAGAATTAGAAAAATATTTAGGAGGTTCAGTGAGTCAGTAACCTGATATTCTTTTACATATTTTTGTTTATTTGACTGATTGATTAATTTATTCATTTTAAGCAAGTGTTCTATTTTGTGTTTGATAAAAAAAAAAATGAAGCAAATAAAAATAAAACTAAATAGAAAATAGAGACTCGCGGAAATCAGCTGTCTGGTGAAAAAATGACAGTGTGGTCAAATGATTAGTGAAAGTTCTTACCAGACGATTTGCTCATAATTTAGCATTGATAATCCATTCTAGTCTGCAGAAAGACACCTTTTATCAAGAATTCTTTTCGAGCTCCTTCACTCAAGTTTAATCTCAGCATGTCAGGAGCTGAGATCCTCCCGGGTGTTATGTCAGAGTTGCAAGCCTGGATGGGAAACGCGTTATCTCCGTCTCCAGCGCACCAACAAGGCGCGATAACGTCTTCAAGAGACAGTCTATCGCCAGAGATTATAGCCATTAGTGATCCTTGTCCTTTCAAACGAAATGAATCATCTGCCCTCGTCCACACAGTGCAGGGACAGGCCTGCTGATAATGTGTCACCTGCCCCTGGTGTAGTCGTGTTCTTCCGCACAAGCCTGCATTTTCCTAAGGAAATCGTTTATTCATATTTATTGACCCTCAGCAGGTTGTTCTTGAAAAAGATAGTGGTGGATCCTGCAAATAAACCCCATACGGTGGAGAAAACGTTATTGGTATGGGGTGGGGCGGGTTTTTTTTTTTATTTATTTAAAATAGTCCCATAGTATATCACTGACTGCCAGTATCAGTAACATCAGTAATAAGAAAGTTCGAAAGAAGCGCCTGAGATTTTCTGGGTCTTTGCATTTAGTTTTCCTGTTTGATTAAAATCTGGTCATCTTACTGGTGTAAGCATTAATTTCATGTGTTGATTTTGTTTTTAACACACCTTCCGTGAGGAAAATATTTCTTTTGAATGAAATGAAGGTTGGAAGCCACACACAGCTTTGCACCACGACACTATTTTGACCTGTTACTTTATTCCATATTATTTTGCTGAAGTACACGATGCGGACTGAAGTAAAAAGGCTGCTCATAGGGTTTTCGAGGAGCTGACGTCACAGGTTTCTTAATACCCAATAGGCTGGGCTTTAAGGGGTGCGCTCATTACCACGGTTCTCTGAGACGGCCAGCGCATCCCAATAGAAATGGGACACCAATGATCAGACTGGGCGCACTGGTAGAATTTCATGCTCAAGCAATTTTTCTCCACTTTAGACACCACTCAGGATATATCGGACAGGCGTAAGCTGATGTTATCCGTCGCTAATGGACAGCTTGTTTGGCTTTATTTTATTTATTTACTTATTTATCTTTTCCTGTGCTTATCCATAAAATCGCACACCCACCTTGGATCATGCTTACGGGCCCACAGTGAAGTGAAATCTATCGTTTTCTTTCAGAAATGCTGTCTGGTCGTTTTTTTTTTCGATTGTTAATTTGTCGCCTGGAGCTGTTATCCAGATGTGGATTGTTGCCCCGTGGAAGAGCCACATTTAATCTCACGGATTTTGATGTAATTATTGAGATTAATTTGGATACAGTGGTTTTCCTGGATCCTACCCAAAGCCAGTGACGGCGACGTTGGAGAAAGAAACAGAGTAGAGCTCAAATAACTCTAGACAATGCTTCACTGTGCCAGCTGCGAAAAGCCTATTCTCGATAGGTTCTTGCTCAAAGTTTTGGACAGGCCGTGGCACATCAAATGTGTACAGTGCTGCGAATGCAAATGCAGTTTGACAGAGAAGTGTTTTTCACGAGAGGGGAGACTGTACTGTAAGAATGACTTCTTTAGGTAAGCATCCGGTGTGTCTTCAGTTTGGTCTTTATTTAGCGAAAGAGATCAAATGCAACACTTTTCCAATGAAATTTCCATCGAGACAATACAAAGCAGTAGCTTAGAGTTCAGGGTAAGTTGAAAAACGAGATCCCCAAACCACTATGGGCCTGGTTTTGTCTCTGTTTACACTGAGCCTTGTAGTCATGATCTGTTTTTTTAATAAGATATGAAACATGTGAGAACATCAGTTCACACAATTTTTGTGATTTGTACTCATAATATTAGCCTAAAAGTGTAGCCGACATAACATTATTATTTCATATTCTGTGCAATTAGTGTTGACTTTAGATAAGGCTATAAATGAGGGATTATTCTTTATAGTAACCTACTAAATGTGTCGGTTGATTTTGAGCATGTGCAGTTACATCTGCACCATTGGCCTGGAGTTTTTAAGTTAACATTAACGGATTCTGCTGCCTGTAATTGTACAACCACAAGAAATTAGCTAACCCTACGTCTAAAGAATCAGTCCCCGGAGATGTCTTTATATTACCTCTACGTTCAAACTGCCTCCTGACTGTTGCTCTCCCTTTTGAGCAGGAGATTTGGGACCAAGTGTGACGGTTGCGCTCAGGGGATTTTACCCAGTGATCTTGTCCGCAGAGCCAAGAGCAAAGTGTTTCACCTGAACTGTTTCACCTGTGTGATGTGTAACAAACAGCTGTCCACGGGAGAGGAGCTGTACATCCTGGACGAATTCAAATTTGTTTGTAAAGAGGACTATCAGAACAACAATGGGAAGGACACCATTCTTCTTTCTGGTGATTAGTCTATAAGTTAATACAACCACTGGAGCATTACTGGGTTTAATGTTTAGGAATGGGAAAGATGCTTTGGGGGAATTTTCTAAATCAAATTATTATTATTATTATTATTATAGTATTCAGTTAGAGCTAATCCTGTCCTAACTAAATAGTTTAATCATCCATATTGGCTAATGAGTTTTATTTTTTGTACCTTTAACGTTAAACGTATTATAGGTTAATAATATTCCTTAGATAAATTTGTTATGTCATCAATCTGCTTTCAAATTGCAGTTTGTAATAGAGTTTGCAGACTGATAGAGATTCTCAGCTCCTGTAAATATAAAGCGTCATGTGCATCTTATTCTCATGGCAGTAACAACGTGTAGCGACCCAAGTCTGTCTCCGGACCCCCAGGACCCGCAGGACGACGGGAAGGACTCGGAAACGGGACACTTATCTGATAAAGACGTGTGCAACAACGAGAATGACGAGCAGAGTGTCGTCGGGAAACGACGCGGGCCTCGGACCACCATAAAAGCCAAACAGCTGGAGACGCTGAAAGCAGCTTTCGCGGCCACACCGAAACCCACCAGACACATTAGGGAGCAGCTGTCACGGGAGACCGGACTCAACATGAGAGTCATCCAGGTAAAAGGCAGAAGAGAAAAATAAAGAAAGGGAGAAGTGACTCACTGACACACCATATGATCCCTCCAGGCAACTCGGACCCAGCTTTCAAACACATGGCCCAAGTCGGGCTCGTAAATGACGCAATAACAAAACGCCTTTTATGGAGAAGGAAAAAGTTCTAGCTTTTGGCATTTTGGACACCGCCTTGCAGACAGCACCAGAGAATTTGTCCTTAAGGCTCTGCTGATTTATTTATTTTATCTTAATCCCTACTCCCCTTGCGCTTTAAAACCCCTTAAAAGCGTGACTCACTTAGTACTGAGGTTCATGGACATTTTTAAAAAGCTCCCTTGATTAAATTTCCTCTTTCGACATCGAAATGCTTTACATTAAAACCTTAATTGTGCTTCTGTGGGCTTGGCATCAGTTCGTATCCCAAAGTCAGCTTTTTAAACGTAGCCTATATTTTCGTACTAACCAAATCCTTATTTTAGGTCCCAGCCTGCCTTTCCCCTGAACATAAAAGACAACAAAACTTCATTCTTTCATTTAATAATTTTGAAGGCGTCTGTAGTCATCAAACAAGCAATAACATATCTACTATTACTGAAAAGACGTCTTTTAGTGGCTGTACTGTTTGTCTGCTTCTCCTGCCTGCACCATCCGTGGTTGCCATCTTGTCTAACTGACCTTTTTTCTCTTTGTCCAAAAGGTTTGGTTCCAAAATCGGAGGTCTAAAGAGAGACGCATGAAGCAGCTGAGCGCCCTGAGCGCACGGAGACACCTGTTCTTCCGCAGCCCGAGGAGGATGAGAGCGCTAGGAGACAGAATGGACCCAGGAGAGCTCGGACACTTCTCTTATTATGGAGGTGAGCTCTGTTTGGGTTTGCTATTCTAAGATGATGGTCTTTTGATGAACAGGCTTGGTAGAATTAAATGTGCTTGGTCAGATTGGTGTAATGTATTATAATTAATTCAGCTCATCTTGTATTGAGTGTGTTGGTCTGACATAGGCTAATGTATGAAGAACCTAAGAACAAAAAACATTTTCAAAGCTCAGCTCTTGTCGTGTGTATTTAAATGTTTGCAGTAACCCAGTATTTTTTTTTTCTAAATAAAAACAGATTACCCTGGTGAATACTATAGCTCAGGAGGGAATTACGAGTACTTCCAAGGCCCACCACCTTCCCAGGCTCAGACTCCTGCAGACTTGGGCTTTGTGCCGTCCTCTGTCCCTGCTGGCACCCCATTAGGAGCCATAGACCACCACCACCCGGGCCACCACTGTCCCAGAGAGGTGCAGTGTTTCTCTGACACGGTATCTCACCATCCTGTGGACTCACCCAGTCCAGAGGCCATCTCCAGTGAGCTGTGTGGTCCCAGCACACCCTTCACCACTGTGTCTCTCAGTGACAACGGATACACCAACCAGCTTTCACAACCCTCCTCAGAAATGAGCGAAGGCACTGTCTGGTAATAAAGCTGAAACCCAATTACAAGGCACACTTGAATTTTGAAGGCAAATGAATGCTTTTTTATTTGATTTTAAATATATGTTAATTTTTTATTTGTTAATTTATTTGCACTTCTGTTAAGCTAATTAACTATTTATACATCTCTATATTTGTATGTAGGTATAATTGTTTATAGCCAAGGACTAGATTGTTTTAAATGATCCATGTAAATTTGACTCATTACACATTTACAATACTGGGCCACAAGCAATAAACAATTATATTTAGAGGCTGCAAATTTCTTTTGTGACTTTAAAGGATTTTCTGGTATATTGGCATAATTGTTCATGTGTGCATAACAACATGTTTTGTCACCTTTCAGTGTTTTACACATTATGAAAAACAACACCCTCCATCCATGAGTTAATGTGTCAGCTTGTACCAGTCGATAAGAGATTATGGTTGTGATGTTCAGTACATTTGACCAAGAACGTCTCTCAGGACTACGGAAGCTTTGTTTCTTTTATTTATTTATTTATTTATTTATTTATTTATTTATTTATTTAGTCAGGAATTTCTTTCATTTCTCGATTGCCAACACGTTTGCTTACAAGAGGATAACTTTATAAATCTGATAATTTTATATGTAATGGAAAATTATTTGACTTTAACGTGACATGGGTCTAACCTTACACATAGAATAATGGGCAACTGTACAGAACAGTCAACTGTTTACTTAAGGCTCCAGTGTTCAGGGGTTTTGAATTTCAGTTGTAGAAAACCTCTTGATTCAGATGGACAAACCATTCAATGCAAAGATGCCAAACTTTTGTAGTCGTTCTACTTATGTGGTCAGTCACTGTGCTAGTTTGTATTCTGTCCTCATTAAAAATAAACTAATAAACTCTTGCCAGATGAAAGTACAGCATGATTCTTGTATGCAGCAGCATTTTTAAGTGTTCAGTTTTTCTGAATCACTGAGGATGTCTGAGTGAAAACATTTGCAGCTCAAAGTTTCAGAGCATCAAGACCCACCGGTTTTGTATTTACTGATCAAATTATTGACACAGATGATCTCGTGCACTGCCTTCAGCAGCAGTGTGTAGTTGATAGACCTTCATTCCTTCAGGTCTTGAGTTGCTAAATCCAACAATATGCATGATTGTTGTAACACTGATTGCTAAATGATCACTCTCTATTAAGATCTCTATCACATTAACCACTGTGACAAGGAGATTTATGAATTTTTGTGGATTCTCTTTGAAAAGTGACTTGTTGCAGCAACAAAACTAAAGCTGAGGTTAGAACCACTAAGCAGGGAAGGAGAACACTGAAGGAACAGATCAGTGGAGCTGTTTGGGAGAAACGGAGGGTCTCAAACTATAAACTGTAGCAAAAAAAGGAGCTTCTATCAGGGTGTTTTGAAGATTTATATTGTCTTCAACATCTCATCAGTTAGTAACAAAATCCAAATTTAAGTGGAATACAAGTGCATCAGCCTCACTGTGGCTCTCGGCCCCAAGCCTATTGATTTCTACTGAAGACTTGTTAAAAAGTCTAAGTAATTTGCTTTTAAAAAGCTGGGAACTGTAGTTTTTTTTAGCAAACTTTACTTAAAAAGGAGTAAAGAGAGTATTTGTTGGGTACCATTTACAGTGGCCCATTAAGCCTTCTTTGGTGTGATAATGTGTATTTCTAGCTGAGGGAGGTGGATAAAAGTTTGAAAAAGGAACATGTCACTGAATGCAGCAGTGTGGCTCAGTGATAGGTTTTCAATAGCTTTTAAATAAAATGAAGATCTATGGCACCAAGGAATTGGCTACAAAAGCAATAGTTTATTGGTGGTTGTAATGGGATTTGATGGCAAGAAAACTATAGCTCATTAGATTTAGGATCTAGACCCTAACTTCTTCTGGAAACAAAATGTCTTTGTTATTGAAAAATAAATAGATATCACTCAGGTAAAATGTTCAGTGCCACCTGTTGGTTTAGAGGAAAGCTTGGGGCTCATCTACATTACTCTCACTAACTGGTTGTTGTTGAACACTATTTGCCAAAAACAAAGGTTATTTGTACTTCCACAGCTCTGTTTACTTTCAAATCTATATTGGCATCTACTTAAGCTCATTATGTTTAAATGTTCCCTTCTCTGTAGGAGATAATGTTACGCTGTTAATCAAACTAATCCCTGTTTATCTGAACAAAATGCACTGATTAAGAGCGAGATTTGCATGTCAAACTGGATGTCAGCAAATCAATGTAAATCTAACTGACAGTGATTATGGCGACTGTTGGAGGGACCGTGTATAAAAAAAGGCACCACATACATTTAGTTGTCCTCCGAGGTGGGAATGATTTGTGCACATAGTCGGACTATAAACGCAGTCAAACTCTTTCAAAAATGGTCTTACATTTGTATAGCGCTTTACCGTGTATTTAAGCACATTCAAAGCCTTATCGCATTATTTGCCCAGTCACCCATTCATACACCAGTGAACCACTGGGAGCAACTTGAGGTTCAGTGTCTGCTCCTCGACACTCTGACACATGGACTGGAGGAGTTGGGGATTGAACTATCAACCCTCCATTTAAGAAACAACGCACTCTACTTCCTGAGTCACAGAAATGTTGAGGCCAATAGCAAATCTTTGTAGGTCCAGGAATTGTTTTTTTTTACACATTTTAGATATTTTTTATGTTTTACGCATCATTTTAGAACTTTTATCAAACAGAAAGTGAAGACAGCTGAGTGGTCCCATGGAGTTCATAGTATAACAGCCCAACACTTGAGTTGGCTTCCACACAAAAAAAAAAGAAATTCTTATATAGAATTTGTTGATTTATTCACCACAAAAACCTTTATTGTTTGCACCCGATTGCCATGTCTAAATGTCATTTTGCTCAGTTAGTGTGACAACAAACCACCTTATTTGAAGACTTTATGATCTTTTTGTCATTCCTCCATCATGATGTAGTGTATAAAAATGTCAGCCATATTACACAGTAGAGTC
This sequence comes from Monopterus albus, assembly GCF_001952655.1. Lineage (NCBI taxonomy): Eukaryota > Metazoa > Chordata > Actinopteri > Synbranchiformes > Synbranchidae > Monopterus > Monopterus albus. The sequence continues at coordinate 3,578,322 of NW_018127919.1, forward strand.
CATTAGGGTAATGCACCCATAGACCCTGCAATTGAATAAAAAGAATAATGTCCTGTACCCCATTCTCCGAGGTTGTGTAGCTGCCTTATGAGCTTGAAAACCTAAAAACTATGAAAGGGAAGATTTACAGTGTGAGAAAAGTAAATCTTGACAGTTACACATTACAGTTGGTCAAATGAATTGCCTGAACAATACTATATTGTAACGTAAGATAGAAAACCTCTTTATTTTCTAATCTAAATCATATTTCAACTTAGAATTAGCCTTTTTTGTCTTTTCCTCTTTTGGGTTACTTGCACAATCTGGCCCAATTCCCTAATTTGACATTTTCTTCACTTTTTGCTCGAGGCTTGGTAGTTCACTTTCTGCATGAAAATCATTCACACATACAATTTTATAATCAATGCCCACAGTAATAGAATTCCTCTGGCCACGGGCAATTAATACAGTTTTTCCTCTTTTTTTTTCTCTGTGTGCTGATCTGGAAGCTACGAGACATTGGCTTCTCCTCATTTACATATTTATTGCATTGGACTCAAATCTGGCGAGTGATTTGTGTGGAGCCTGCCTCCTGAATTTTTAGCGGCCCATTATTATGAAAGAGAGGGAGGGGGCTGCAGCATGTCAGTGTACTTTTGATTAAAGCTGAAGAGGACAGAATCATAAGAGTTCCCCACCTACTTTCTTCTCCTGCAGAGCTTAATCTGCAAAGCCAAATTCATCCGGCAGGAATCCGGCATGTTGTAGATACTGACAAGTTGTTTTCTCACAAAAGCCAAGGCACATACGCTGGTTAAGATATTAATCAGTGTTTGTTGTTATGTTTATTGAGAGTTGAAAACAAAAAATAATTTCAGTTTAACATATTTTGAGTTTTTCTAGGCTCTTCCTGTACCTTGGAAAGCTTGGTATTATGATGATTTTGAACAGGTGACAAAGCCATCCACACCTCTAAATTGTATAAGTTGTCAGAGTTGCCACTTTAGCTCATGATACTTGATTATGGTTACAAGCACTAACACTACCAATGCACAATATCAGCTATTTATGATCTTGCTTTTGATAAAAATCTGATTGCTTTACAAAGTAGGAAAAAGCACCATGCAAATAATTTTCAGAAATATCAAGCCGTATTGATATTCCATCCCTGACTGGGTTTACACAAACAACATCACTTTGTATGTTGTAGCACTAACACTGAGACAAAGACATGGCAGAAGGTTGATGGTTCTCTCTCATTTACAATCAAGCAGGCAATGTTCAACCGTGAAAAAGCCCGGCCCTGCTAAATGTATGTATGTGTAATGGGGTAGACAGAGTGGAGGGTGGTCATGAAGATAGAAGGAGGTTCATCAGTCGAGGTACTGTATGTCTGCCAAGTCCACTCATCCTCTGCCTTGTACTTTTATGAAAGGGAGAGGAAAATGAGCGAAAGAAAGCTGATAGCAAATGAAAGTTGTCTCTTAAAGTGTCAAAACACTGTTTTTTTAAGCTTTTGCAGCATTAAGTGGGGAAAATATATTTCATCCTAAACCTGAACTGAAAGTCTTCTCCAAGCTAAAGTAATCCAAAGCTACAATGCTTACAGGCTGTTGGATACAATGCAGAAACAAAACAGTTTTTGCAGCATTAGATTACAACCCTCTTAGTAATTTTGACCCCCCCACCCCCACAAGCAAGCTGTCAATTTTATCTAAATATAGTCTTGTTCTTTCTATTCTTTACTGGCTCCACCTCCTTTCATTGCTATGACACCTTGCTGAGCTTGTTGAACTTATAAATATCTTTGTGAGCCTCATTTAAATGTTGGACACCAACTCTGTTCGATGACACAATGATTTTCCGGGTTGATTGCCTTCGTCCTTCAGAGCCAGAGGACACTGGTCACAAATCTACCCATTCCACAGGCTCTACAAGGAGCAGTAAACCAACTGTTCCACAGGGAGTTGGCTTTCCACGCTTCAGTAATATGCCTGTAATGCATGCATTTTAATATGATGCACTTCTCTAAAAGGGCCACTGCTGGGTGGTAAATGGTCTTATACGTGTATAGCACCTTTCTATGCTTTTACAGCACACTCAAAACGCTTTCACACATTATTCGGCCATTCACCCATTCGCACTCCCAAATTCACACACCGGTGACATCACAGGGAGTTCAGTGTCTTGCTCAAGGACACCTCGACACGTTGACTGGACAAGCCGGGAATCGAACCGCTAATCCTCCAGTTAGGAAATGACCCGCTCTACCTCCTGAGCCACAGCCGCTGGATATTTGCATTCAGCTAAACTCTGTTAGTCAGCAACTTTGTGCATATCATAATTCATAATGAATAGGCTGTGTAGTGTGTGTAGAAAAGATGCATGTTCTTCACGCTGTTTTCCCTCAAAACAATTAATCAATCAGCAATTTATATTGGCACACAACAGGGGGAAGACAAAAAACTTTGCAGAATATCATATTGCTGGATATACATTTGGCCATAGGGGCATGAATATGATCCAAAGAAGTACCTCATATTGCATGAATGCCAAGTAACAACATGTGCCTATTCCAGTGTGGTAAAAATTGTTGATGAAAATGATAAAAAGACAAATATAAATTCTACATCTAAACATTTCTACACTTCAATTGATGTTACTGCAGAGATATATTTTAACAGAAAGCATAAAATCCTGTAATGCTTACTGAAGCAAGAGTTAAAGCCATCATTTGTTTTCACGGTATTTGGGCATTAACCATGTTGCATGTGCACAATATAATGCACACTCTCTGCATTGTATTGTGTTCCTGTTGTCTTTTTATTTGCTTCCTTCACCTTCTGCTTTAAAGTGCCTTAGATTTGTATTATTGCTCATCTACTTTATATTTCACTTGTTTTATATGGCATTCATGTGGACGGTAAAGTAAGAATTTCATTGTACAGGGAAACACGTTTCCTAACTGTGCATATGACAAATAAACACTTTGACCTTGACCTTTGACCTTTGATGTTACCTTATTAGACAAACTGAAATTTTGACTTCATGGTGGTGCTAGATAAAAGATCTGGGGATCGAAGTTAAGACACTTGAGACCATGAATATCTGCACCAAATTCAATTACAGTCATACAATTTTGTCAAAATATTTCAATATAAAAACTAATCATGTCAATCACAGTATGACATAACAGGAAAAGTCAGATATCAGGATTTATCTTCTGGGGACTTTGAATATATGTAGCAAATTCCATGGCAATCTATCAAATGGTTGTAAAGATAGGTCACTAACTATAAAGGTCAACCTCATGGTGTCATTAGAGAAAAAATTCAGGGAATCACCAAAGTCAGTTGGATTGATCCTCTGGGGATCATGAATGTCTGGGCAAGATTTTATGGCAGTCCATCCATTAGTTATTGGCTGATATTTCAGTCTGCACCAAAGTGATGGACCAACAGATTCATTTGCCATCTCTAGAACTATGCTATCCTCTTACTGAGATTTACTGAGAAATATAGTAATAGTCAGTAGTGACATCTTGCTGGCCTGGCCTGGCCTGGCCTTGCCCACTCTCCCAGCATGTCACCTGGCCTGGTCCCATATTTTTTATACCAGTCAATGACCTGCAGTAATAATTGTAATGTATGACCAAAGATGTGACACCTTGGTTGTTGACCTTTCCCACAGTCCCATACAGAGCAACCTTCACTACCTCAACCTACCATTCTCCTACTTCCACCCTCCCTTTGCCCCCCCTTATCCCCGCATCTCGTCGTTGTACGCGGCTCGCCACACTCCAGTGGTTCCATGAATGTTAATGTCAGGACAGGGGGGAGAGGGATGAGAGAGGAGGGCAGGAATGGAGGCATGGTACAGGGAGCAGATTCACCTGGTCTGCAATGTACAGCTACAAGGAGCTTCTTGCATATTATTGTTCATATTGACTAAGCCCTGTTTTTCACAGCCTATGTTAATATCAATAACAAATCTACAGTCAAGTGCATGAACAGCAGTATTAGAACAAATAGCAAGCTAGTTATTGTGTACTCAGCTACAGGATAAGATTGATTTTCTCTTGAAGATGAACAGCAAACTGCAGCAGAGGTGGACTGATAACCTATAACCTGGACATTCTGTCAAAGTCCAGAATTGTGGATTGGCTAAATGCAGTCAGCTGCAAACTTGAGGAACTGAGATGGGTGATCCACATTCAGGGCTGTAGTGGAGGTTAAACCTGTCATATTCTCAAATACTGTTTACAGACTTTTCACTACTTGCTTGAATAAAAGTCAGCACTGGGCTGTGAAGCAATTTTGACACAATGGCCAAACAATATTACTACAAGCATTTTTCCATATATAGACAATCATTGTAAAACAGTGAATACAATTTTCTAAGCATTAAAAACCCTGCTAAATATATTTGACCTGAAGGCTCATTTGGAAGGTTTAGAGGAGCCCTATCAGCACCCATCTCTATCTGAGTAATAACTGCTATTACACTTGCCTGTCCAGTAGTTTAGTATGCTTGAATGCTGCAACCTCCTATACAGTACCTTGTGAGGCATCGTGCCACAGCAAGTTAATGCATGCATTTGTCATTAAATGTCACTGAATGTATTTTGCTCAACAGTAAACAGGTGTACCATACTGAATATTGTTAGGCCCACATTTCAGCCCATGTTTTGGAGAAAATGGTATTTAAACTATAGTATTAAGTTAAACAATTTAATGATTATTTTTGTTAGTAAGTAGATTTTTACATTATTGAGTGTTAGTCCCATTGCATGCTGGGATAAATGCAAATAAAATAAGGACACAAGGAAGAATCAGACATGTTTCATAAAAAAGTATATATACTGTATGTATATATATATATACACACTGTATGTTTATGAATACCACTTCTTCTCCTTCTTCCATGCTTCCCCTACCTTTGATTGCACTATTCCTTTGTCTATTGTCTGTTGCCTAAAATACACTGACAGCCTCTGTGCCAGAGACAAATTCCTTGCATGCTCAACATACTTGATGATCAAAGCTGATTCTGATTCTGATTCTGATTCTGAAATGTAAAGAAAAGACTGGGTAGGACAATCTGCCTTCCCCCTCTTCTGCCAGCAGTAGGTTTTCTTTTTGAGAATGATCCCGCCTCTCTGTCGTCCTGGTGTTCAGTTAGTCCTCATCCAATGTTTACCCAGCTCTGACAGAATGAGAATGTGTGCATTACGTGGTCATAATCACTGGGCGCAGTAATCTTTGACCCTTGTGGCACGTTTCTCATGCAGCTGGCTGACAGGCTGCCTTTGTGCTCCCCTGAGAGATTCACTGCCTGACTATAACTCTGCAGGCTGGTGTCCTCACATTAAAGATACAATAGATCATTCATTTTCATTTTTTATCTATTAATGGAAATTGCTTGTCAGAAGCTTGGTTTGCCCTTCATAATTTAAAACTATCAAATATTATAAATCATGAAAGTGTTAAAAGTATTGGGAAATCTTACTGAAAAGCACCAACATCATAAAACCATATAAAAGCAAAGCCAGTAGTGTGACAGCAGTGTTGGGACTGTTTGGCAGTTTTGTCCTGGATGCTAAATTTAATGGAAATAAACTGCTTTTTGTCCTGTAACTTGATTCTCCTTGCTTCATCATATAATGGCCTTATGGTTCATTTTGTTTGAAATGTAATTCAGTGCTCATATCAGATTAGTATAATGTTTCTGTTTACCAAATCTTACAACTACTGTATTCATGATACACAAACACGTGACTTACTGGCTTTGATTGACTTCTTAGTTTATTACAGCAAAGGTTTATAACAGTGTTTTGTTTAAATCAGTTTCAGTAAATTATGAACTGTGAAAATCTGACACGTTTTACTTAGTCTTCCTCTTGTATTAGGGTCGGCAGCAACCGGTTTTTAGGTTTTAAATGCATAAAAGTACCACATAAATTTGTTTATTATAAAGGCTTTTTGACTTTGTCAGGAACCTGTATTTAAACAAACAAACAAAAAAACTATTTCACTAAATTATAAAATGCTCTGGTGAAAATTATGACCTTTGTATTGTTAGGGTCGGTTTTGATCCAGTTATAATACAAGATTATAAAACAATAATTAGTGCCAAAACTGAAATCATAAGCACATTGTCAGCTCACTAACACTGTTAGCCAGCAGCCCACTGACAGTCAGCTCCTCTCCCAACCCTGTGAGCTTTAGTTAGGGGCTTCTCTCTTTGCCTGGTTGTCTCCTTCCCTGGACAAATAAAGCAAACAAAGACAGACATGTAAGGCATGAATAAGACCAACAATTCAGTTTAGAGTTGATGACTTGCAGAGTACACATCTCCAGTTTGCAGCATTCAAAAATAAGAAGAAGAGTTACAATAAGCCAAGCTCTGGATCATATCTTTGCTGAAATTGAGGCAGAGGACACAGAGCAGCATAGCGATACACAATGAGCAGGTTTCTGAGGAGGAAGACGATGTAGAGTATCAATCAGAAGACACAGACACATCTGATGAGTCTGATGAGGAGGTCACCGGTGCTGAAACTGCTCCTGCTCCTACTGAAACATTTAAATCCAAAAGTGGTAACATCTGTTGGAGCGCAGTACCTCCTGACTTACATGGCAAGGCAGCTGCTGCAAATGTCATCAAAATGACCCCCTGGGATCACAAGGTTTGCTGTGACGAGAGTGACACCAAGACATGTTTTGATCTGCGGTAACTATGCAGCCATGGTTAGCAGACAAAAGCCTCGATGTGAACAGTGGTTCAGGGGAGAGGGTAAAAAAACCAGAGTATGCAAATCACACTCTCCTCAGCCCCGACCCTAAAAGCCCTCCCTTCCACAGCAAAACAGTGACAGAGAAGTGAAAAACACCTTTGGCATTCTTTTAAAATTTTTTTTGATGATTGTTCTCAATGCCAAGCTTTATTTTTCAGCACCAAAGACTACAGCCATCATTCTAGCGCCATAGCCTTGAGGAAAATGGCAGCCTTAAGACCCAGAGGTCATCAGTTTCTATCCCAAACTGACTGTGACTGTGCTGCAATACACTTTGCAATATGGCTGCAATGGGAAAAGGCAGACAGACAGGCGGAGATGAGATGAGCTCTTCAGAATCTTCAGCTTGGAGAGGGAGAGAACAGCTGGGGCCTTGCGCTCCCTCTGTGTCGGTCTTCTCTTTGTCACAGGTAAAAGACTCTTGTTTTCAGGCAGTAATCAGACAGCCCTAGGGCACTGTAAAGACCCTGTTCTCTTTTCATCTCAACTGTTGCATACACCCCGCTAATTGGAATCCTGCAACTGGGTCACAGGCATTGTCTCTTAAGTGCTGTTAAGTCACTTAGAAATGTGAATGTGGAATTATGGCCGCCTCAGATGCATGATTGAGTCTCCCCTCTGCTCAATATTAATGCCTCCATTTCAATCTCATCGCAGACTCTGATCCCCCCCCCCTTTTTTTTCCAATTAATATTTCTTGCTGTTCCCATTTTGATACAGTTCTGCCTGAAACCAGAAGTCATCACTGCTTGGCAAGTGGAAAATAAATCTATATTCTGTCAGCTTGGTTTTATTGTAACATTGAAATGAGCAAGTTTTGTCACCCAAAGAGCCCAACTAAACATTTCAGGAGCACTGGTGTGACTACATGTGTATGTCTATCTGATCTGCTGTACATGGTAAATTAAAGAAACAGCATTAAGCAGTTTCTTGCAAGATTCACCAACCAATCCTTTTCTCCCCACTCCAATACCTGATTCTGCAGTTTGCCAGTGATTAAAATAAGACTTGCCAGTCTAGCATGCCACCACAAATGAGCAAAACCCTCTGGGAGACCAGAGAGACCAAGCAAGGCACATTTCCAATTATACATCCAAATGACTCATTTTCTTATTGGGCTTCCTATAATTGTGGTGGGTATTGAGTACATGCAACTCAATTTGTCTTACATATTTGTTGGTAGGATGGTAATAGAGTTGACAGAGCCAAGGGGATGATTTGAAAGAACAGCTAAAAAAAAAAGATATTTCTTTGATCTGCTTCATTCTCTTTAATACTGTTGAAGTTTAAAAGAAAACTCCGCTTCAATCGTCTGTGAATGGAGAAATAGGAAGACTATCATGTTTGAGTAATCAGAAAATGTCTCTTCAGAGAAACAGACTTTTTTTTCTGACTGCTGAAATTAACGAGGCTTCCAGTGATATGATTATCTGTCCAGTGGATCATCATAATGTCAAGTAAAAAAAACAAAAAAAAACAAGACAAATTAAATTACTGCAAATTCTTGAAAACTTTGTTTCGTTAAAAACATTACTTTCTTAAACCAAGAAAAATAGAGTTCGTGCACAAACACACTTCAAACTAAGTTAGAGCTACTACATTTAGAGCTCATCGCTGTAAAGTCTTCTTCATCCCTGCATAGGAAACAACCAGTTACTTCTAAAGCAACTGAAATACATGTCATCACAGGCACATTAAAGGCACAGCGCTGACACATAAATGTTTCACACATTGCTTTTTCAGCAGAGCATATGACACAATGATCTATAGAAGTGAATCCAACTTTAATGTCCCATTTTCATATTTTTCTTCTATAAAAATCATTTTATGACTCCATTGCCATATGTTGTCTATCAAACTCAAGTTGAGAGTTTGCAAGTAAAACACAGTTTTCAAAAACTGATTTAAAAAATAAAGCCTGAAGCAGAGATAAACTGTGTCCAAGCATATTGTTTGACATATAGGTACTGTACAACTTCTGAAAACCACAAGAGTGTGTGAACACAGTTCACAACAAATAGTGGAGACAAACAGAAGGATACACACAGCACATTTACCTAGTTGGGTTCAAACCAGTGACCTCACTGTCACAGGGCATGTGTTCAGATCATAGTCAGCTCCTTTAACGCCTCAACTATCAGCTTGGCTGGGGATGTAAGATCCTTTTGTTTTTACACCGTAAAAAATTAAATAGATTACATATTCACCAAAATGAAGTTTGGTGAGTTTTGACAGTTCTGAGTGTTGCACTACTAAATGTTTTGAAAATGTTATTCCTCACACACTAATGATCAAATTTCACACACTAACCGAGACATGAACAGAGATCATGTCATTATTTCATACAAGGTATATTTATGTGAAACTAACTAATGACACAATTTTTAAGATGTACAACTCTGAAACAGAATAAAGTATTGAGACGAAAAGCAATTTGTGCAGCTTAGTCTGGGCTTTTCATATTTGAAATTTGTTCAAAACTAAATCATATTTGAAGACTGTGAATACTTTTAAAGTTCCAGAAAATGGCAAAAAAACCATGTTGCTATCAGACCGGGCTGGTTCTTATTCCCAAATGAAAAGAATCAGTCCACAGAATCCAGAGAAAAGAAAAGTTCTGTTTCCAACTCATGCGGTTTGGAAGGTAAATGCATAAAAGAAAAAAAAAGTCATTATGATAACACCAAAGTGGTGGCCATTTGATGTGAAGTTTGTTGTCTGATTACTGCAGAGGTTTCTGAACATATCCACCAAGGCTGTTGTCTGTGGGGCGTACAGTTTCTGAGAGACTTTCAGGTGACAATAACATGGGCATAATAAGTAGCATTTCATTTAAAAAAGGTATAGACATTACATAGAATACAGTTAATATGGATGACAGTAAAATTAGACATGTCATGTAGCATACAGTGCAAGTCCAGTGAACAGTAGTCATTTCATCTCACAGTTGTAAATTCAAAAAGATTTCTTTAGTTAAAATAAAAACAAACAAAAACTAACAACCACTCAACTTTGAATTACTTGGTTTTGGAAGCATTATAACAGGGAACCCCAGGAAAAGTAGACAAGTTTGGATAAGTTGCTATTATCCATTCTGTGCAGTGTCATTATTCATTCTCATTTAAATTAGCATTCAGACTTTGTATTACTTTGTATCACTCTGTGCGTTTGTGTTATATGCTGGATGCAACAGTTAAAACTGTAGGTTTGATTTGGGGTGCTATGTAAGGGAGCAGTTAGACGTAAAGTGCATGTAAAGCAGTGTACTGTGGGAGTGAGAACAGAAGGGACAGCTGTGGTTTTGTTGTGAGGCGAGATGCCCATTGCTCACTGCAGGGTAACTGTGAAACAGTTGGGGTCTAAAAGGGACCTTGTCCCTGCTCCCTGCTGGGCTCTTCCTGTCCAAAGCTGTTATGGTGTTCCCCGTCTTTGTTCAATATCTAAATGCTCCCTACTTAGGAGTTTAAAACCCCCTTTCTCGCTAATGCTCCTAGCAATGTGTTGCCATTGTCGAGCAGGTCATCGAAACATGTGCAAAACTTACCAAGCATATGTCACAAACCAAGGTGCTTTTAATATGACAACAACATTATAAATGTATTATTGTGCACACTCCGATTCAGAAGGATGGAGGTCATTGATTATCATGGACGCACAAACATCCATTTGGGTCAACTGTGTAAACACCAAGCAGATAGTTACATATTAGTCACTAGATACTTCTTTAGTTATTTTTCAGTTGCATTTGAATAATAATAATAAAAAAAACAAAATACATGAATGTACACATCAGTCATCTAAACTTTTTCTTAATCGGGATCATTGCCAACAACTCATCAGCAACCTGGCAGCTACCAAAGCCCTTCATGTTGGCTCCTCCCGCCTCAGTTTCTAGTGCTGGCCCAAGCAGAAATAGGTCTGGCTGAGCCAGGCTCCTTTGGTTGTGATTCTGGCTTCAACTGTGATTCAGCCATGCATGGAGGAGAGGTCTGGCTCCCTCTAGGAGGAGGCTGATGTCTCCATAGTGGACAGGATACGGATCACCTCAGCTCTCTGTGTGGGTGAGATGTGCTGGGTCATATACACAATAGAATCCATGGCAACCTCTGGATTGGCTTGAACAAGGCTGAAAATAAAAGGAGAAAACAAAAGACAACATCAAAATCATGCAAAGAAAGGTGGACATCAGGTATTTGTCAGACGGATAAGGTGGGGTGAAGACAGGTGAAAATTAGTTGCAATGTATAATCTGTCACTACACTGAACCTGGACTTCTTTAGAATTCTCACCCACGAATCTGTTTGAGGATGTGATCTCGGCGGATGTACTTGATGTTCTCATCAACGACGGACCTTGCGCCCTCTTCTTCAGCTAGTTGCCTCTCCAACCATCCCACCACCTCTTCATTGTTATCCCACAGATAGGCCTGCATAATGCAGAGAGGGAGTATTAAAGGAGAGAAGATGAAGTGTTGTGTATTTATGAGTAAACAAGGCCTAGAAATGGCACTTTTTCTAATAGTGTGAATGTGGACAAAAGTAACTGGGAAAAGAAAAAAAAGACATGAAACAATTTATGGATAAAATATATAAAATGTCATGAATCAACAAACATATTTGCAACAACAAAAGAGATGGACAGGCAAAAAGTGGGGGGCTGATGTTTTGTTGACTGGACCTGATAGGAAAATTAGTATTCATGAGTGCTGGCATCTTGGATTCCAAACAAAGCCAGGCTGGAGGGCTGAGCAAAGATTTGAGAGTGGGTAGGTTTAATAGGCTCTTGCCTTTTCATGAAGAGTCCAGCTTGAGGTCCACAAGAACATTTAATGCCCTTATTAAATATATTTAATCTTTTTGCTTTTAATTAAGAAACAGCATGTTGCTCTCCTATCTGCACGTGCCAGGGCTGTGATTAATTGTGGCTTAAGACAGCCGGCCCTGATTGGGTTAATATACTAGCTAACAAGAAGGCCACTTCTTAGGAGATCTCAAAGGCTAGCCAGCTCACGTCGCCCGTGGAGCTGGTCCTCTTTGCCTGAGTCTGGGATGAAACAGCATTCATGTATCTTTGAGGGATGCTTATTTTCATTAACTACCACTTATCAGTCCATCTATATTTAATCACGATGACTTAATAGGAATGCTTTCTACTTCTTTATCTGGTCTACCTTGTAGAGTTTCAGGATGGAAAAAACTATGTAATCATTCCCCAGGGCTAAGAATGTGTTTACCTAAGAGGACCTACACACTTCCCTGAAAAGAAGTAAACCTTAGACTTTATTTCACATTCAGCCCTTTAATACTGGCATAAAAATAAACACACTTATTACATCATAGTTAAAGGCCAGAGCTAGAGGTGTGTCTATATTTTTGTCCTCCCCAGTTACATACATGAGAGGGTCAGAATATTAAGAACACCTCTGAATATAATGCAGTCCAGTACAACACCACCTTTAACTACCGTTTCCCATACATTAACTTATTTGTGGCGTGCTGCCACAATATCAGCACGGAGCGCCATGTATTGATTTATAATAGGTTAAACCTTATTTCACTAGATTGCCGTGCATAATGCCATGTATTCACTCAGCCCCTCCATGCCCCTCTCTATTTCTCTCTCTCTCTCTCTCTCTCTCTCTCTCTCAAACACACAACCATGACGACAGACCATTTGTGAACGGCTCCTCCTCCCCGTTTTTTTTTATTATTATTTTTTTTAAACACACCACTTTCAATCATGGAGATCCAACTCTTCTAACATGTCATTAGCAAGCTAGTAAGACTAGCTAAGCTAACATTGGAATGAAGCTATAGCATGGATGTACAGTATATGGACTGCTGTGCAAGTGGAAAAAGTTCATGCTAGTTCATAAACTCTGATGCTGAATGTTTGCCCCTCAGTCCAGGAGAATATCGAAAAACACATGGGAAAGCTGCCTAGACCGATCATTCTGATTAGCAAACCAATTGATTCGTTTTGATTATTTATTGGCTTCAACCAGTGCTGCTGAAGCAGCAAGAGAGGGTCAGGCAGAAAGAGATGGAGGAGATCAACATGCTGCTGCTGTGGGAGAGCTAGTGCAGAAGGGACAGGTCATATGAACAGCACAACAGTACTATAGCAACAAAATATTTAATTAAAAAAAAACATAAATGTAAAAGTGACTTTATGGTCATTTTCCATTTTTGAAACTCTACTGAGCTGGGTACTTCAGCTGTGCAGGGAAGGCTGAACTGAATCTGCACTAGCTGACTTGTGTGTCACATAGTAGTACAAAACACTAACTGACATGAGGTAACGCATAAAATTGTTATTTAAGTGCACTGTATGTTTATCATATAAGCATGCTGAAAACACTACGACAACAAAACAGAAATTAATCATTGATTTCATCATCATCTTCATCAATTGCATGCCATTTTAAAAAATTAACATCAAGTTCACAAACTCGCATTGAGATATCAATCAGCTTTCTACATTTTTCACTAAGTCAGTGAACAGGGAAATTACTGAACAAAGCCTGTAAGCATGCAGTGGGTTTTACCTTGACTGCCCCCTCTGCCTCCACAAACCAACGGCGCAGCATTGCTTGGACCTGTCCATCTGTCAGCTTGCTGTTGGCAGTTTGGATCTTCCTCTTCACTGTGTCTTCCAGCAGCAGACGGCGCAGACGCCAGTAGAAGAAGTGGCGCGAGGTTTGCCATTCAAGGATATCCTGAAGTAGGCAAAAGACACGCAGCTACTGTTATCATGAGCTTCTGCATTTCCTTATTGAATTTAGTGCAACATTAGACAATTTTCTGCATGTTCCAGTGCAACTGTCACACTGCATAAGAAGAAGCGGCTTTATTTTGCTTCACTGTAACATGTACAACAAAATTTAGTTTAGAGCTGAGTTGAGCTGAGGGCCCCGGGCTGCTGTGTGCATATGCACCACCATCATGGGCAACTTGGGGGTTCAGTGTCTTGCCCAAGGACACTGACATGTGGACTGCAGGCACCGAGATTTGAACCTTCAACCTTCTGGTTGGGAAACAACTGCTCTACCCAACGCACCACTGCCGCTTGTAAACTGAATATTCACCAGATTGGAATAAAAATGGATGCCATTTTAGAAACTATTATAGATCGATATTTCTCTGTAGATCGAGTTGAACATGTAGACCAGTACAAGTGATAAGTTGTTCCACTCTACACTGTGCGTAAAAATACCCTCACTGCCATCCATTTGTGAAACAAGCCTGTGGTGATGTGGATAAAGACACTTTGTGTGTTCGTGTATTTGTATATGAAAAATAGGACTGAGAAGGCACAGAATGACATGGAGTCAGCCTGAGGCTGCTCTGTGGTTTCTAAGGTGATTGACTGGGTTCAATACAAGATAATTATGAAGAGGAGTCTTTTAGTTTGGTGAGACCAAACATCCCTCACTAGGCTGGTGCAGCAGCAGCTAGACTGACACGGCCCTGTGGGCTTTTCAGGTTATTTGCAGACAGCATTTAGGCTCTCACCGTTATAACACCCTTCTCCTGCATGCGACCTGGGGTGTCATGGAGGTCTGCAAACTGCAAAGCCACCTGGTGGTAGATGGGCAGGAGAAACTCCTCACGCTCCTTCAGCTTGGTCTCCAGTTCTTTACGATCAGGGGGACTCAGCTCTGGAGTTCCTGTTCGGAGTTTTAAATAAATGCCATAAAAAAAAAAATCATCATCAAATCATTTTCCAGGAGCGCACATCTATATGATGGCAGGTTTTGATTACAAGCTGAGTATGTGGTGAGGAAACACCAGTTAATACTAACAGATATAGAACACACAATGTACCAGAGACTAGGTGTAGGTGAAAACCTTTACATGGCAGTCTTAGATTGGGCCTTCCATTACACGTAGTTCTACCGCGATCAAATTACGATCAACGCACAGCTGTGAATTAACTGCTGCTCACAGCATTTTATTTTAAAGTGCCCCAAGACCTCAAGCTGCTGTCACCAAAGACTGATTTCTGTCAATTCCAATCTATAAGCTCTCAAATCCTCCCCAGTAACCATCCATTCCACCAGTTTGCTCAAAGCACCAAGCCTGCTCAGCACTGAATGGCAGTTTGTCTGAGCCCTAAGCAAAATCAATAGGCTCCACAGGAGAAACAGGAGAGCTGGTGATTGATCTGAGCAGGCTGTGACTGACACGTCTCCTAGGGGAACTCGGTGAAGATGATACAATCAACATCAAGTAAAGAGGAACTGTTAAAGCTGCTTTCATCCGACATATTGCTCCTTACTAAAACAGGATGGCAGGGAGAAATACCATGGATGAAAACAAACAAAAGGCTTTAATTAGAATTGAACAGTGGGACTCACCCAAACTTTCAGCCAAGCCTATGTAAATTGGATCTATCCTTCTCATGGTCTTCACCAGGTCCTTCTTCCTAAACTTGATCTCCACAGTTCCTTCAGGCTCCAACACTCCACCTCTGGCGACAAGAACGATTTAAGTAAAGAGAAGTGGGCTGATAAACAGGATTCTTAACCTGCCATTTTACTGTCCATCTCACCGGCTGTCCTTGTCGGCGTACATTTCCATGTGACGAGGGTTGATGGTGGAATCTATAACCACCCAGGAGCCTCCCCGGAGCTCAGCCTGTGGGGGAATATAAACCAGTACCGGCTGCTTGTACTCCCTCAGTCCGTCCACAATGTAGGCCCCAAACTTCAAGACCTGGTCATACATATCTAAGGAGAAAAACTTTCAAATGAGATGTTTAAAAGAGATAAATTCACATTGACTCATTACTATAGAAGCAGAAGTACCTTTCATTCCACCTGAAAAGCCCCTCCAGTTGGCAAACACCATGAGAGGTAAGCCCTCTCGGTTCAGGTCCTTAATGGCCTGGGCTGTTTTGAAAGCAGAATCTGGGAACCATACCTGTCCTGCTTGCTGGATGATCTAAATTTACAAATCAGAAAATCAGTATCAGTTCTTTAACATGTATAAGTATAAAAAGTAGAATAGCTAGGACTCAAGTGTATATATCGAGCAAGCCTGTACCTTCGCCTCAGAGTCCAAATTGGCTGGATCAGCTGGGATTGTCAGCTCCACTGACCTGGTTTCCACAGCAACCACTCCAGTAGGTATCCCACCCAGTCTATGGAGACAGACCTTTTAGCATTGACATCTACAAAGTAACTTGACAACGTTTTATAATGTCAAGGTAATTATTTATGCTGTAAACAGATTAATTAACATTTAACATTTTTGGCAGCATGTCATCTGGGTTTAGTGTGTTGTTGGGACACTTGCCTGGCTCTGCCTACCACCACACTCTGAGCCCATGGCTGCATGATCTCCATGAAAGAGCCATGGTCAAAGAAACCACTCTGCCAGGAACCCTTTGGAGCTTCATACACACAGAGGAGTGAGAGGAAGTGTAACACAAAGCGCAGCAGGTAAAAAAAGAAGGGTGAAACAGGAGAAAAAGTGAAGCTACGTAATTACTGCCAATTGGAAAAGCAAATGAATCAGTCTCCAGAAAATATTCAGTTTGTTTTAAATCCATGGCTTTCTTCTACATCCAGTCTGAGGTTGTGTGTGTGTGTGTGTGTGTGTGTGTGTGTGTGTTTTGACTCAGAATCTGTAATCTTGGCAGAAACCATGATGGATGACTCTATAAGGAGGCTTGCTCAGCTCTTTTTCTGCCTATACACTCTGAGAAACATGCTCGGCCTCCGAGGTTACCATTCAATTAAGCCTAGCCACTCATTACTACCAGAGACGTTGACTGGCTTACTACATGGCCTCCCAATCTCTTTGCTGTTCAGAGCTGTAATTACACTGCTGTGGAATTTGCTCAAGTCCTGACCTGTAGTGTAAAACACGGTGCATCCATTTTGGTGTTATCTCGATCATCCCTTTAGCAGTATGATGTTAGAGTACAGTGTTTCTTAATAGCCTAATTCTAGTAATTAATTATTTCAACCTTTAACCCTGCTGATAGTAGGCTGAAATGATGAATCTTTAGATTTACTTTAAATAACACACACACACCAAAAAAATCAGCATATGACTCTACAATTGCTGATAAAGCATTTTGAATTAAAAGGGACAAGGATGCAATATAAGGTAAACATATTTTAGCACAACACAGGATTTTATATAGCCACCCCATTCTTCATTTTTGGAGCTGAAAAAAGGTTGAATGTAGGCCTGCAAATAATAGGTTTCATTACCAATTGCACATACATGTATTACTCAAAATATAGTCAAAATGTCCACTGTTTCTCACTGAGCTTTTCAAAACTGACCTGTCAAGATTACTTGTTTTTTTCAGACCAACAGTCCAAAGCACAAATATATTTACTTTACACTGTTATAAAAACAGAGAAAGGTTGGAGACTTTTGAATTTTATACGTAATTGATTGATAACAAGCTAGCCGCTCACTCTGGCTGGGACGTCCTGCTAACATCCAGCGAGGGTCATACGGAGCCTTGGTTGGAACAAACTCCACTGGCCGATCTATGGGATCCTTGGCAGTGAGGATCGGCACTGGACTAAATTTACACTGAAATAAAAAATAAATAAATAAATAAAATCTTTATTTGACAAAATAAAACACACAGCTCTAAATACTGAGATAAATTCACAAATTCATGATGCAGCATCTTATTCAAACCAATAGCTAAAATACCTCAGGCATGTAGGATAACCACTGCAGAAGAGTGAAGACTCCCTCAAAATCATCACGAACTGTACAGTGGGTCACACCATTGTTGTGCATGATTTGAATACCACCAAGCTGGTTGTTTGATGTGTATACCTCTCTGCCCAGCACCTGTAAAAGACAAAGATGTGGATTCTGAAATCCAGGACTGTCCAACATTCAACTCTGGATTTTATGGCATAAACCATGATAAAAAATAAAAATAAGGCTTTCACAAAAAGGGCTCTATTCTCCTGGGGCACAGCAGTGAACAAAAGTCTAAACTCCAGGTGAAGGGGTGTGTTCAGCAACTTTTTATAATTTTGGTGACAGCCGGCGTCAGCGCATATTGGGCACAGTCAGGTGCAATGTGGAAGAGAGGCTGAATACATGATTAGTGGGAGGAATGTGGTATGAGAAGGAGGAGTCAGAGCAGATTTTGGTAACGGCCAATCAAAGCAGCTCCTCTCATCTGCTCTAAAAGCATGCAGAAACCTGCCTTTGATACATGGAGATTTAAGCGAAAAAAAAAAAAAAACTATCAAAAATTATTATTTTTATCCGCAGTGCCACGCCACCAAGAGAAAAAAAAATGATTATACCACTGCAAAAATTATGTGCAGCTCTTAATGGGAGGTCACAAAATGTTTTTAATGTATAAAAGTAAAGAAGAATGAGACACTTGGCTGATCTTTGTCAACAGACTCCCTGTTCAAGCTGTGACCCAGTGGAGCTGCTTCGTTAAAACCAAGCAATGACCTGTGGTTCTGCTTTTTTGTGTTGTCCCAATGCATACAAAAAAAAAAAAAAACGAACATGAAAAAGAATTTGTGACTGCACAATTTTCTGGGAGAAGTGGTGTGTTATCCGACAGAAATGCAGGGGTGCCAATATTGTTAGCCATGACTCTGTGTGTGTGTGTGTGTGTGTGTGTGTGTGTGTGTGTGTGTGTGTGTGTGTGTGTGTATATATATATATA
>NW_018127919.1:3596969-3620269 GCF_001952655.1 Monopterus albus
CTTCTGCACCTGTCAACAGGTATTTTGGCCCACTCCTCGTGAGCCAGCTGCTCCAGCTGTCTCATAGTTGAAGGGTGCCTTCTCCAGACTACATGCTTCAGCTCTTTCCACAGATGTTCAATAGGATTTAGATCAGGGCTCATAGAAGGCCACTTCAGAACAGTCCAATGCTTTGTTCTTAGCCATTCTTGGGTGTTTTTAGCTGTGTGTTTTGGGTCATTATCCTGTTGAAGGACCCATGACCTTCAACTGAGACCAAGCATTCTGACACTGGGCAGCACATTTCGCTCCAGAAATCCTTGATGGTCTTGAGATTTCATTGTACCCTGCACAGATTCAAGACACCCTGTGCCAGATGCAGCAAAGCAGCCCCAGAACATAACTGAGCCTCCTCCATGTTTCACAGTAGGTACAGTGTTCTTTTCTTTGTAGGCTTCATTTTTGCATCTGTGAACATAGAGCTCATGTGATTTGCTCAGTTTGATCAGTTTTTTATGATCTGCTTTCAACAGTGGAGTCCTCCTCAGTCGTCTTCCATGAAGTCCACTGTGGCTCAGACAGAGACGGATGGTGTGATCTGACACTGATGTACCTTGACCTTGGAGTTCTGGGAGAGTGGCTCCAACAGATCCCAGGAACAACAACTGAGATCTCTGTCCAGAAGAGTGTAGTGCTAGGAACAGCTAAGATCATGAGCAGGACCCTCAAGCTCCCAGGCCTCTGGTAGTGGACCCAAGCTTGAAGGAAGGAATATAAGACCGCCCCAAAGTGGGGAATTTATCTGAGCAGCAATTATATAGTGTAGTTTACTCACAGCTGCAGTGTGCGAATGCATGAGGGTGTTGGGCTAATTTGTATGTAACTTTAGAAACGTTTAATAGTTTCTAACATAATACAATTAAAGATATACTAATTACTGCATTTAAGGTTTTGTACCAGAAGTGATCAAAAAACCAATTGTGGCCCGTGGGAACAAGCAGCCTGTTAAAGATGCACCATCCACTTCAGCTATACCTACAGATGTTTTTCTTGGGATCAAACCATCATGAAATGCAAAAATAGACAATGTATTTCCCTCTGGTAGTAAACAAAGGTATGTCTTTGTGAAACTTGACAGTTTGAGGAAACTGCAGCTGAATTGTGAGTGACAGCAGCAGTGCACATTGAGGTCAGACTCACTTTATATTCTGTCAATAAGGCCTGTAACATGATTGATCAGGACATTTGCAGGGTTCATTCATGGCTCAAGCTGCGTTCATGTGTTATTTTGTGTGCCTATGTGTACTATAATTATTGCACCTGGATTTGATGTCAGATCTGTGATTCTCAAAGACTCGCTGGAGATCACATACTCAGCTCAAAACTGCCAGGTAAAAAGGAGACCCCCAATGTAATTTGCACCCTGGCTACAGCCTGTAAGGATAGATATTGCGTCATAATGTGCATCAACCCTATTTGGCCATATTTATATTGTATCTATAGCCACATACTGAGAACTATTAGATGTATTTCATAATTCTGATAACTTTAAAATAAATTATTCACAGTGAATGGCATAAAGACAGGACCTGAGCTATGCTGGCTTTGTGTTGGCAGGAAAATAATAAAGCTATAAGTCACATACAGCAATAAACTATTGTGCTACTCTTGAGACCTGCTTGAAGACTGGAGTAGCGATTTTCTGCCCAGTTTAATTTTGTGAACATTTATCCTTTGAAAGTCTCCAATGAAGGCAACAGAGTTAATCCGCTGCTCATGTTGCAAATCTCTGCTGACAACAGGAGGTGCCGTCACTGGGTTTCTGGCCTGGGGAGCTGTGGATCAATGAGATCACACACAGGCGCAGACATGCCAGGTAACAGAGACTCTGCATTACACGGCCCGCTGCCTTGTCAATATAGGTGATCAGCAACCAGAAATCTCTCTAGCACAGCGGTCACAGATGGGTGCCAACATCAACCACTTTTCCAAGGGGAATTTCTTACTGACATTGTGAATTAACACATAGCCTTTCTCATCCTAAACAGTCAATTCATTCATCTGGCTTGCATTCATTTTTGTTGCCATGTACACTCTGAATCCTCCTCCTACCAGCTGTGATAGAGGCTACTGTATATGGGTGCCCTTGAAATTGCCCCTGTGCCAACCTGAAGCCATAAAATCTCACTCCAAGCCCACCCTATTTTCACAAGCAGGCTAGAACAGGTGGCAGGGCACTGACATGGCTCCATAAAAATCAGAGAGGAGCTCAATCCATACCCTTAGCTCTCACCTTTTCAGCCATCATTTACTTTCTTTATTACCATTAATGGTTATGTATCTGGCTACAAATCTAGGGCACTCTCCTAAAGCTGTCAGGATAGCCTGCAGCCCCAAGAAACATTGCAGTCACCTTGACATACACAAACCCCCCGTGCCTCTGGCCATCGCTGGCTTCATTAAGATTCCACGGAGGGGGGAAGAGGAGGGGACATAGCAGGAGGAATAGAGGGAGATGGGGAGATGACTGGGAGGAAGAAAACAAGCAGCCAATTGGATGTAACCGCTCACTGGGGTATTTACTCTCATAGTTACTATCCAGTCCCCATGAAGATATGAGAGCTTTGCAGCAGGTAATGAATTGATGATCTCTGGGTGGCGGCCTCCTGCTCTCCATTAAGTTTCAGTTAATAGCCAGGAAACCATATGATACATGAGCAGGGAAAAAACATAACTACCCCGTTTTTTTTGCCTGTGTTGCTAGTGAAATCAGTGCTATTTTAAAATAAACACAATTGTAAACAAAGGATATAGTATATGTCAATACCTACACAATGTGGACAGTTGTCACTACCTATTACTACTCCTACAAACTGAGCTAAACAGTTCAGTCATCTAAAAACAACTGAGCTTCCAGGAAATGGGTATACCATCACTGGGCCATTTTCATGATTTGTCATGTTGCGATCTGTCACCTAATTTGAAATGGAGTCATTTTAATGCGCTGACAAGGACAGAGAATGCAAAGCAAAACAAGCGAAAGTAGTGAAGCGCACAGGCGCGTGCACACACGCACACACACACACACACACACACACACACACACACACCAATCAACTACATGCAGAAAACAATTTGCCTCAGCAAAACTTTTCATTTTGATTAAAAACAAATGATATGGGTGTCCTGCACTGGAGCCTCTGGCATGCCACTCTATTTCTATGCAAATACAACTTCATGGTTCGCTTTCAATTGTTCCACCATGAGTGGCAGGCGGGCCTGTGGCTGGGAGCAGAAAGGGAATCCTAATAGGACACAGCAAGGCAGAAGGAGGCTTGATCGACAAGGACGAACAAGAACCTAAATCGCAATATACTTTCTTTGCCTTAATAAATAAATATTATTTTAATATTTCAATATCTGCAATTTTGTTAACAAAAACTGACAGTATACTACCAGTTTTAACATGCACAGCTCCTGTTTAGATCTGTTTGTTAAGAGAAACATTTAATAGCCAACTAATGAATGTTTGGAGTGCATTCCTCATTAAAATGCAGATACATCATGTGTTCTTTTAGAGACAGCTTATTTGGTACTCGTTCGTTGTTGCAAGAGGAGCACAGCATCATGTTTTCAATTTAAAAGGATAGAAAAGAAACTCTCTGAAATACACAGTTATATTGTAATTAAATTACCTTGTTGAGTGCCCCAGCTCCGGTTAGGATAATGTGAGAGTTGTCCACTTGGATGATTCTCTGTCCAAGCCTCACCAGATAGGCCCCAATTCCTATAGCTCGACATGTGACCTATTGGACAGGACACTCATGTTAAAGCTTTAAATGCATATTAAGAAACCAGATGCAGGCAATTATTCAGCACAAGTTGTTCAACTCTTTGAACTGAGGAAATCACTGTTCTTATAAGTTCAGCCAAGTGTGCAGCTTAAGATTAAAGAGAGGGCTACATGTATGCATGTGTTGTTGTACACAAGTATGCCATTTCACTCTTACCAGATTCATGGTGATAATCTCCTCATAAGCCAGAGAGGATTCTCCAGCGATCATTCCAGAGCCTCTGAGATTCTCCACACCCAGCCCTTCTTCCTTTCCTATGATGTCAGTGATCTTGTACCTGCATGACAATACATATTTTCATTCAGTCTTTAAACCATTGATTCATTTACACTACACAGCTACTGCAGCAGCTTGTAGGTTAATTTCCACTCATTTAAAAGTGTATCAATATGAGATTAAAAAAGGTGTACCTGGATTCTCCTTCATCCTCCACATGTTCACAATGCACAGAATTCAGAGCCGAAACCTTCTTGTAATCCTGAGGTGTGAGGTAGAGATACTTGAAACCCTGCAGGGGGACAGATGCAAAAGACAAAACCTCAATATCATTTTGAAAGGCAAAAAAAGAAGATACAGGTAGTGCATGGAAGTTTCAGAAATTGAACATAAGCTCTTAAATAAAGAAATAATTTAACAGCCATACACACCAAATAAACTACACCTTGTATGTCTGAAATTAATGACAACCATTATAAAGAAAATACATTTGACATTTATTTGCTTTAGGAATTTACTCACAAAAATATATTTAGGTTGGGTTTTTGAAATATTGAGCTTGTGAATTTCAGGTAACAAAACTTTAAAAAGTTATAAAATTTCAAAGGACAAGATGGAAGGAAGAGACTGCCGGCTGACCTTATAGGGGTCAGCTGGATCTTGCCAGGCCACTTGGAACATGTGTCTGATCTCCTCTGCCAGCCCAATGCGTGCGCCACTGTTGGCTGCGATGTAGATTCGAGGGATGCCGCTCTCTCGTGCCATCTCTGAGGCTCGCAGGAACAACACGTCCTCCTGGGGCCCGAATGAGCCAATCTTATGTGTGATGTCGTTACTTATGACGATAATCTCACGTCCCGCTGGATATTCTGGAGTACGCAGGGTCATCCGCCATGCCACCATGCCAATCTGGAGAGACAGAGCACATGCAATGTAACAAGAAATACTCAGCATGTTTAAACACTGCACCATAAATATACTGGAAATATTTTTTTTTTTTTTTTTTTTGGTTGCTCAAATGGTGTGAGATCAAGTGTGAGGTGTTTGATACTGTCGTGCTCTAATTCTGATTGAAACTGCAGCATTTTATCTTAAGAATTACTAGATATTATTATTTCTCAGTGCACTTCCAAAGATGCATTAAGCTTTGCCATACAACAATAAAGTACTTAAAAGGAGTCATGAACACATTCAAAGAAACACAGAGACACCTACAGAGTAAAAGGGGAATTGCACATTTTGAAAGGGGGGCTGGACAGATAAAGAAAAAAGTCATGTCAATGTAACTGGGCATTATTTAGATTTCTTATTTTTTTGTATTCATGTATCAAATTAAACTGACCTCGTTGCCCCCTGGCAGTCGGTTCATCTGTACCAGCTGACCTTGGGCATCAAGAACCAGCTCTGTGAAGGTGAGCAGCTCAGAAGGAAGAGGGCATTTGGGTAAGTGGGCATAGGCTTGGGTTGAGTGCCACAGCTTTTTCAGAGCCTGGGTAAAGAAATTAAAAAGTCAAAATAAAATGATTAATCATTCAGCATTTCTAAGCAGAAGATGCACTGTGGTCATGGAGTAAGTTGTTTTTGTACTGTACCTGTCTGAACATTTCTGGAAAGTCATAGACATAGGTGGTGCCCAAAGACTGTGCCTGGAATCGCTTTGATTGCAGCAGATCCTTGGTGACATAAGGAGTGTTGATGAGCATGCCATGCAGCGGACCCTGCTTGTCTCCATATGCTTGGAACATAATCTGAACAAAGAAGGACACAGAGAATAACTCTACAGATACAGATCTTTTCAACAACCTTACCACTGGGTTAAAAATCATGATGATGATGATCATGATGATGATGATCATGATGATAAGGAGCATCTGTCATACAACCTGCCTTCAACCACCCAATAAACATGAAGCATTATTCAGATGTTAACAAACAACATACACAAAAACAATGTACACAGGATATGGTGACTGCCTCTAGAGGACACCAGGCTACAGCATCATACATTATCAGGGCCATCAGTCAGGATCAGTCACTTGCCACCTCTTTTAGGTGCAGGTATGTCATAAACAGGAACCTCAAATGACAAATGTTTTGCAGAATCAGGGCCATAAAACACTTGCCAAGTACAGATGTTTTTGTCACCTAGTACTAGTACAACAAGCTGTACACACAACACTGTCATATCACGACCTTATAAATTTGGCAGTTCGTCAGCATCTGGCTCTTTAGCTGCTATTTTCTACAGCTAGGTACTGACTTTGTCCGCCGTTTGGTCGCTAGGCAGGTACCATAGCTTACAGCAGGTTTTTATACAAGACCAAGCTATTTTTTAGCTCTGATTACTCAGTATTCTCAGAAGTTCATCATTCATTCATTTTCTTGCATGATTATGACTGCAGGAAATGTAGCCAATTCTCAACCATGTTTAGAATTTACAAACAGAAACCAGTCACCTCTAACTTTAATGGCATGACACCATACTGGAGCGCTACTCCAACTTTCAACATGAATTTTTAAATTTAACTGTATACAAATTACAAACTCCATGTTTAACTTTTCAAAGAAGCTGGTAAATTGCATTCTGGGAGTCGAGGTTTCCAGGATGGAGGTGAACCCCTTTGCCAATGACTGAAAAATAAACAGAAGAGATGGAAAATGTTTGAGTGCCCCACCTTTCTGTCTTTGGGCCCCACCTGTCCTGTTTGGGAGTCAGTGACCTCCTTGTATAGACTGATGTCCAGGTAGTAGCCTGATTCATTAGTGAGGAAGAGGCGGATGGGAATTTGCTTTCCTGTTGGAGTCAGGCGGATGTTAATTTTCAGTTCAGCCTGCAGGACACGCAGCTTCCACAGACGGCTGCCATAACGCATGACCATGGAGCGCACAGACTCCTCAATCTGACAGTTGTAGAGAAAGATTAGTGAGAACCAAATTCTTTATTCATTAATGTGAGCTGTGGTCAGGCAGTGTTTTAGAAATTGCAAACCTTTGATGGATCCATAATGACTGTGGGAACAAAGTTGAGGAAGATATGGTTACAGTCAGTTCGTACATTTGTGTTGTTGAAAGCCACCTCTAGTTCATCCATGGCTTCCAACAGCAGACGCTCTGCCTCATTGTGAAGGTACTCAAAAGAGGCCTCCTAGTAAAACAACAAAGAAAAAAAAAATTATCAAAAGGGGGAAGTGTGATCGAGTTTTTAAAAATAAAAGGCACATAAATGTGTGTTAGAGAATCTAATATCTCTAAAAACAACTTAAAAAAGGGGAGCGAAAAGGCTCCTTGCTCCTCTGTTGTCTTACCTTTGTGACCAGATCAGAATGGCGGATAATAGCACGCACAAAAAAACGGTAGTCTGTAACCTCGGTGCCCACCTCCACACGGGCTGCGCCCAGGTAAAGGTGCATTTTGTGGTTGGCACATGGGATGGCAGATAGGGCAAAATTGCGCATGCGGTTGAGTTCCAACTGGAAAGCTAGTGCTGGCTCCAAATGGCGATAGATCCTGTCCTCCTCAAACTATGGAGACACAGGCAGAACACGTTCACAAAAAGCAACAACACTGCTATATTTTAATAGGGCTTGTTCACAAACTTCACAGAAGAACTTTCTCTCCAGTTAGGCTTCTTTGCCATCATCTTTCCCATTAACAGGAGTAGTTCAAATTGGCAATTTCAGGAGCACTCAGTTGATATAAGAGTAAAAGATGCCTGTGAGCCACACACTGTATTAAGTAAATGAAATCATGGGCAATCTTAATCTCAGAAAGCTGCTAATGGGTATCATTTCTCTTAAATGGGAGACATAATTAAAGAGTTCATTACTTTAATGAGTTTTGGTGGCGTCATTGTAGTGAAACTATCAGGGGTAACGAAGAGGAAGAGACATCACTGATAGTGACAGAGTGAAATTTAGCATTGCCAAGGGGATAGAAAAGTCTTATAATCGCAACACAGTCTTGGATGGTTTCCTGGCCAAAGGGAAAATCTATCAGTCTGCTTATATCTTGAAATTTGTGGTTGTATTTTCAGGATTACAATAATCTGATACATGTAACTAGGCTTCAAAACACATGGCATTTCTACATTGGCCAACACCAGTTTGGTTATGTTTTGAGTGAAAGTGATGATTAGCCACATGGTTTGTAAATTGTAGACACTCACCTTGTCTCTGGCACGGAAAGTAAAAAATTTGGGGAATTCTCTCTGTGTGAAAGATAGTGAGATAAAAACAGAAAGGACAAAAAGAAATCAACAGTGTCTCTGTAACTATAACCTTGGTTGTAAACATGGCAGTTCAGTGTAAAATAAATAAATAAATAAATAAATCAGACATGCACAGCTGCTACTGTATATATTGTAAGTATGGAGTATTAAGCAGTGATGATTCATGCATTGGGTCCCATTTGCTTTTACTGCTGGAATCACTGAGACAGCAAGCTCAAATAATAATGGTAATAGGCTACATATATAAAGCACCATTCACTGAAGTGATGAATAAAACATTTTCTTTTTTCTGAGACATTAGACGTTATCAGATGAAATGTCCCACTTGCCAAACAATGCCAGGCCGATTGGAGATGCTCTCGTCAACTCACAGCAAACATGTTAACAAGAGAACAGCAATACTACACACTGGAAAACTCCACAGCCATGATTTGACCCTGATTACACATCATATTCAATACAGTGCACTGAGAAAAACCATTTCAGGGTAACCATAAAAATTGGTGCACACTACTAAAAAAACCTCTCTATGTAACCTATGATGATTGAGACACTGCTTAGCAAAATTAGCTCTCATCAGAGACTATGGTGCCATCAAAAGAAAATCAAAGCCTATTGTCAAACAGCAGAGGCAAAAGAACGGGGCGCTTCTCAAAATCTCATCCTATCCAGAATCTGTCATTATTCCCATGATCTGAAGTTGTGTCCCGTGCTCTGCTTATGTGGTTCTGTGTACTAAAGCACAATTGACAGGGGATATCATGAACTCCTTGGCTATCCATGTTAAAGACAGGTGTTCAGATTAGTGTCCACATTACTGCAGGACATCATTCTAATGTGGCAAAATCTAACTAACTAACCCAAAACCTTCACTGATTCTGAGCAGTGGTGGGTTAGGGTCCTACGCACTGGGGCAAAAAGGCTGAATAAGCTTCCTCTTGAAATCAAGGAGTTGCAGGACAGCTTGTAAAATTACAACCAAGCAGGCCCTGCTGGATGTAGGTATATTAGTACACTGCTTTCTGGTCCAATTAACCTAGCTCCTGTATATTGTTCATTTGAAAATAGTTTTGCAGCTGAATGTCTGGATATTTCATATGCACCTCCTCGGGAGAATCGGCTGGAGCAGTCTTTAACCAAACAAATCAATATTTGTCGAATACATCAAATCAAAGAGACACCCGTCCTTATTTCTTTTATTTTCCTCTACTTACATGAAACCTTTGGTCCACCTCACAGTTGACTTGCTTCCTGAAATCCTGTTCATCATAAATGCGTTAAAAGCAAGTCATGCAGAAAGAGATAGAGACAAACAGGAAAATAAGCTAAATCTCAAACAAAAATGATTAGTTACCACAGCGGTGTTATTCCATAATAAATTAAGCATTAATTACACTGCATTCATTACTAAAATGCAAGACAATTCATTTGTAACATTATGATACATGCTGCTCAGAACAAAACTGGTGACATGCACGGCATCAGATTGTGAAGACAGACAGCTGACTTGGTAAACACCAATTAGCACCCTCACCTTCTGTGCCACAAGGAAAGTCAACCTTCGGATGCCATGTTCAAACAGCTGAGATTTCTGGAATAGGAAAAGGCTGAAATGTCAGATGATATTTTTGAGTCCTCTGAAACATTTATCACTGAACTCAAGAGAAACAATGTCTTGCTGTAGACAGCTCCAACCTTTGACTGAGTGAATTCCCTGAACTGGGCTGCCAAGCCATCGTCATCAATATCGCAGTCTGTCTTAATAGCTACATTCAGGATATGGATAGGTTCATCACGGGCGCTCTGGACAACAAAGCAAATGCACATTTCAATCTGAGGCATACAGTCATAAAGATCAATGACCAGCCTGTGACTATCACAAGTCTGTTCTCGTCACCTTGTTGTCTTCTTCACCATACAGGACAGGATTACCACCCTCTGGGAAGCTTGGACTTGGGGGAGGAGAGTCAGAGAAGCAGCTCAACACATCTGGTATATCCCTATAAAGAAGGAATAGAGAAAAATCATACAAGTCATTAATCACACTGGTCATATCATCTTCACCAACCAATAAAATATATCCAAGTTAAGAACTATGTTAACCAAGAACTAACCTGGTGAACTCCTGGAAGGAGCGGAAAGCGACCATGGCTCCCATCCGCTGACAGGGGGGTGTAAAAGATGTGTCAAGCAGAACATCACTCACACTGGCCACATGCATCATGCCGTAGTGATTCAGGTTGGATGAAAAGGACATCCTAGAGTGTCAACAGAGAGCAATTCAAAATCTGACACAACACTAGACTGACTTAGTAAAATGCACCCCATCGACCTTTAAGAACCTCGCAACAGTTTTGATCAGTGCTTTTTAGTGCTGGGATGTAATATGTATGAAAATTGTAGGTGACTCTATAGTATAAAAACTGAATGAGGTTCAAATCATAAAAAGCAAGTAGAGTAGTACCAAAATTCCACCATGACAGTACAGTATAAGGGGTTTTTGACAGACCACACGTTAGTCAAATTAGAACACAGAAAATAATGCTTTATCCAGGAACAAGTGAAACAACAAAATAAATAAATAAATAAATAAAAATCACACCAGAAAGACCCTTCAAATACTCAAAGGCTTCATTTTGTTAGGCGTTAGTTATTTGATCACGGTAAGCTGTCCCAGTAGTTACACCTAATAAAAAGCACTCGAGAGGTTTTGTGTATCAAACCTGTCCACAGAATCCAAATCAGAGGCATTTTCCTTCTCTGCGTACTTATTAAGGTGCTGGGGTTTAGTTTGCTGTAATTTAGTCTTGGTGGCGTTTACATTGCCCAGGACTGGAGCGGCCCTTTTCCTGGCAGGACAGTCACAGGTTTCATTTCAGGAGATTTGCAACGGTGAACAGCATTTCCCCAGCATGTATTTTAAATTATTTTATCCCACTTTATATCAAGTTATTCCAAATCATCCTGACACACATACACACAACAGTATAAAATGCAACTCTTTCACAAAGACGCAAACACACATACAGGCTCAAATGTTTGACATAGAGGTTGATGTGCCAAGGGGCATGCTGTTGTCAGTAAAATTAAGAAACTTTGTGCTTATCAACGAGAGTACAGTCTAAACGCTAAGCCCCAAACAATTTCATAACCAAACAACCTGTTGACTTAAATCAATGATTAAATTAATGATTTGACCATGCAGCTAGCTAGTCTACAGTCACTAGCAATCTATGCAATAAAAGGAATGACTACAATACCTGTTTAGAGTGGGGATGTTCCCTCTGCAATCAAACAACATTGATTACTAAGTGGTTAGTGGCAGGCATCTCAGAGGAAGACAGTCAAGGTGTATCAATGTGTGAATCCTTTTACTATATGATTTTGTATTTATCACTATCTACCTGGAGGCATAGAATGTAAAATGGAGGATAAAGTAAACTGAAAATGTCTTTCTAGCAATGAACACACATTTCACTTCCTGACTGCTCCCTTTACAACATGCATCATGAGATCCCAAGACCTCCTTGTCCTGAGGTAAGCTCTGAACAAAAGGCAGAGGATCACTGCATGCTTTCATGCTGTATTTCGCTCAGTGATCAAACAATCATGAAAGTTAATTTGGATACATTAAATCACAAGCATGCAATAAATGAACATATGATGGCATTCATTCTACAACTAACTGCATAAACAAGCTGAAATCAACAGAAAAAAGAAAAAACACTAGCAGTGCAAAGTGGCAGCAATCAAATACACAGAAACACACACACATACACACAACAGACAAGCCAAACATATTGAAACTGGTGGGATGGAGGATGTGAGCGCAACAGACATGTCACAGTATTGTCTGTTACAAGATTTTTTCAAATGCTGAGCATGTACAGTGCAAATCCCGAGTCTGCCTCTGGTTTCTCTGATTCTCAAGTTTTATGACACAAGATGTTTTTCCAGGACTTACAAGGAAGAGAAACTGACATGACACTCTTGAGGCTAGATGCACTGTGCTCATGGCACTCACACTTTTGACAAACCAAGAAAAGTATTTTCAGTCTTGAAAAAATACCTTTTGCACATGAGAAGCATTTACATAGAGTACAACAGCGAACAATGAACAGGTAGCTGGGAA
This sequence comes from Monopterus albus, assembly GCF_001952655.1. Taxonomy (NCBI): domain Eukaryota; kingdom Metazoa; phylum Chordata; class Actinopteri; order Synbranchiformes; family Synbranchidae; genus Monopterus; species Monopterus albus. Next base: position 3,609,379 of record NW_018127919.1, read on the forward strand.
AGGTAGAGTGGAACCATGGCACCATGTAAGATGTGAAGACTTAAGTTTGTAACCACAGCTTATTTCCACCTATACAACAAACACTTACACAATGGAATAATGCAGTGGACTATGGGGAAAAGCCAGACACAAAAACAAATGAAGCCATCAAATTATACTGGTAATTCTGAGGAAGAAAGCAGTGGGTGGAACAGATGACAGCTGCAGGAGTTTCATAAAGCTGTGACTAAATATATCGTGATGCTGCCAACTTGCCAGAATCACTGCCACCTAAGGAAAGTTCTAGATCCATCCCTATCATATAGTAAATATTGATTCCTGGGCCATCCACAGGAGATCAGCGGGAAAGAGGATGCAGAGCAGGTGAGCACTGTGGGAATTTTGAACGTGATACCTGTTGGGATGTGAAGTGGGGAGCATGAACTGGAACTCTACTACACACGTGTTGTCCTTCAACTGTCGATGCTGAACGCTGTTGAGCTCATAGGCAATGTACGCTCTGCGAACATACACCTGTAGTTTATAGAGATGAAGCCACAGAAAATATTGGTTATATATGTGAAGCGCCTGTATTTTTCATTAAAATTAAGTAAAGGCCAAAAGATTTGTGGACTGATGTCACTATTCCTCTCACCTCAAGGGCAGCCATCGTGACTACCGGATTACTGTGGTAGAAGAAGTTGGGCAGAACATCAAAGATGGAGGTCTCAGAGAGGATTAGTTTCTTTGCAAAAAAAAAAAAAGCCAAAAATAGGCATCTTAAACACTTTGATTTTTCAGAGTATTAGATAATTTGCTGACTGTTGGGCATGTATTTTGTTGCCTACTTGCAGGTTCTCAATGCAGAATTGATGTCCATACATATCAATGGCAGAAAGGAAAATAGACTCCACCTGGTTGTGCCTGACCTCATAAGAGGGAAGGTGGGAAGCTATCAGCACCTGGGTAGAGGAGGAATTTGGAAGGTACTTTTGCTGTAAGATTGTGAATGATACACATTCAGATATTTCTTTACATTGTGTAACAGAGTCTATGTCCAGCTTTAAAATGTTTCAATACATTACAGATGTTTTATTCTCATTTGACCTATTGTTTTGTTTTTCACCCATAACAATCACTGTCACTGTGTGCTCTCTGCTATAGTGGCAAGTGGACAGTGACATCTGCTGGTGAAGCTCTCACTGTGGAACATGGTAAATCTCCCAATGCTGAAAAGTAGATATTCAATAACTTCCTTATCTGATGCACATCTGACCTGCCGAGCACGCAGTGCCACCTTGGCATTGGTTGTTTTGCTGAGCTGGGTGAGTTCCGTCAAAATGGCCATCAGTTCATCTGTCAGTGTGGGATCACGGCCACACAGCTGGTCCTAGACACATTCAATTTTGAATTTCGGTTATTAAGTTAATATCCAGAGTTATTACATGGAGTAACTTAGCTTACTGAGAATTCATGAGTAATCTCATTACAAGAGTGCAATAAATAATAATGGACCAATTTTTTACCCAACACCAAATATCACACATGGCTATATAAACAAATGTGCATATATGTACTTATTCATGTGTAGACAGTAAACATAAGAAATGTCTTAATGGAATGGCAGTGTGCCTTGTACATGATCACAGCATCAATATCCTACACATAAGGAGAGGGCTTGAAAGACTTTATCACAGTAAGCAAGAACACTTACAATCAACATTGTAACCAGCAGGTTCTTCTTGGTGACTTGGGCATGAGAGAAGATATAGTTGAGCACATTGGCCATGTCACCTTTGTTTTCCTCACGCAGTGTAAACACACATTTGTCATAGTGCCCTGTTAACAAGCCAACACATAGGCGCTCGAGTTAATACTGTTCAAGGAAACTGCAGAGTCACAGATGCCAGGGAGTTTATTGTGAAAAGGTTCCACCATATGGAGAAAATGAATAATTTACTGTACTTCTGAAGAAGTACAGTAAAGCTAAGATCATGTTACTCCAGTATTTGGAAACAAGTGACCACAGTAAACCCCTTAAACCACTAACTAGGTGTTTTGCTGCTGTTCCCTCACCACTCTGAAACTGGATCTCTACTTTCAGGTACTGTCGGAGCAAGTCCATCACCACTGCCTTCATGTGACCTCGGATACCACTGCGATACCTGTTTGGGTAAAAACAGTGTGGTCTAAAACAAAGAATAATGCAGTATTGTACTAATAAGGTATATATGTACAAAACAAAGTGACTAGGAAAACAAAAATTATAGATCATATTAGGGATGAGACGATAAGACTTTTTCTCAATATGATTCGATGATGCGGGGCGTACGATTCGATTAAATCACGATATAATTACAAATTCAATTACGACAAGCGTATGACTAGCTGCCGAATACTTGTACTTTACTCCTGTTTTTTTTTCCCCATTTCTAGCACTGGTTTTATTATGTTAAGAGCCGTCAGATACAGTATATTGACTTGCATTTTGTTTGGCCATTTACAAAAAATATGAAATTGCCGGTGTATGGAGACCACATGATAAACAGTATATGGCTGTCTCCTTGTGTCATGGGGAAAAACTCAATGTGTGAAACACTTCATCATACTGAGATATACTCACTTTTGCACTAGCTGAACAATGCTTTGTGTGTTCATAAAGAAGACTTCCCTCTCTGACTTCTTGTTAAGAGTAGCAGCATGGCTGTCCAGGATGTTTGCAATCTGGAAATGAAGGAGATAAACCTTATAAGCATTTAATCCAAACAACATCCAAGACTCATAAGCATTTAATCCAAGTGAACTGATGACCCTATGACCCTTTGTTAGCTTTGACCTGTTATAGCCAAACTGTGTACAGGAACCAAGAGTGAATGGCAGATCCTAATTGGGTGTGAAATCTAGACCAAAACTTCAGGCCTTTTTTGCTCTTCATAAACTAGCAATGGATATCAAATTCATAAAACTTTCATAAATATCTGAGTCCAAAATGTTTAATAGCAAATTCAGTGAAAGATTAATTTATACATTAGAGATACATACAGACACAGCACTTGCATCGTTATTTCCCCCTTTACCTAAATATGTAGTCACTCAGATGTAGGCTATATTTTGAAATTATTTGTCTGCTGAGGATACTGACAGAGGGTTTTTCTAGCAGTCGGATGTTACAGTATAAAAATCACGCCGCTAAACTAACACAAGACCCCTTATTTATTTAAACATGCTACAAATGTTTTGCAGATGACCCAATGTGGTAACCCAGAAAATGTGCTATATATTTATACATAACTAATCATCACTCTGTTTTCTGCAAAAAAAAAAGATTGCCATGGCAACCAACTGCTATTGCTGGAAAAGAGAAAATGAACTGTGAGGTACTTGGCAGGTGTTCCCCTGTAATTGACAAGGCAGAATCCTGTGGGTGCAGGTAGCATGGTGTGTGCATGTGTTATGGGGCACCTGCTGGCTGGGGAACTGGCAGAGTACTGAGGTAATGTTGCTGGCATACTGGGCCATCTCCTTCTTGATGGCCTTCTCCACAGCAGGGGGGATGCGACCTGACACACTAGTCATAATGTCTTGAAGTTCGAGCAGTGGCAAAGAAGGATCACGCATGGTTTTCATCAGCCTTTCCACCCACTCTTTCAACTGAGAAAGGCACAAGATATATACACTATATTTAGGAAGCTGCTTACAGCTGGATGAACTATTGTTGGTGTGTACCCAGTTGTGTATGGATTCTTGCCTTAGCACTGAAAAAAGGCTCAGGAAGACAGTAGCCATTCATGATGTGAACAAGGTGATCTAGTGTATTGTGGAAAACTCTGTGTAGCTTCTCCCCTCTCAGAGCTACTGCCTGGATAGTAGGCAGGACCCCTGTGTACAGCTCTGCCTACAAGACAAAGACAAAAGTCATTGTGCACATTTTCCCACATTGTTGTCCCTATGTCATTCTTTCATAAACAGGCACTGTCAGTGGCATGGTCTATTAAAATGTAGTGTCTGTACTCTGAAATAACAAGATGGTGAAGAAATCCGCAGTTGGTTACCTTGAATAATGTCTGACCAAGAAAGAAACTGAAAATGTGTAATTTACACTTATTTTCTTCTTGAGTCATTAATATCTAACCAGTAGTGAAACACAAGAAGTGGGCTCCTCCACCATTAGGCCTGCCTCCTAACTTTCTGACATTAATCCGGTTTAGATGTTTTGTTGGAATCTATTCCCTTCAGATAACTGAGCCTTCATCTTTGTTGGTAGCTGCAAATTCTTGCCTCAGTGATATTTTGAATTCATAAAGCGGTTTCTTTTAAACACCAGTGCACATACCCAAACGACTAAAACTTCTGCTCACTCTGCTTACTCTGTAAAAAAATGTTGTCATTTTGATAGTCAGACACTAGTCATAACAGGAGGAGATGAAGGCTACTATGTATGTCCTAACTTGCAAAGCAATATTTTACACTAAACAAAAAATATTACATAACACTTTTCAGTCAATAACACAGTACCTGTTGTACTCTGCTTGGGTCATCCAGTTGCAGTTTGGCGATGACACAACCAGGCTCCAATGCAGCTCCAGCCCTCTTCACATAGTGAATACAACCAGATTCTCCAGCTGTGAGGGTCATTACCATCTTCATCACCTGGAATTTAAAAGTATTGAGTTCACATCTATACAACAAAAATGCAATGAGTCTCAAGTGATTCCATTCTCTCGTGGACAACATGCATATAATCCTTAACATGATGTACCTCTATCTCAGCATAGCACTGGCCAGCAAACACATGTCCACCATCCTCGACTGTGTACTGAATGAGTTTTCCTGCTGCTGGAGAGCGCAGCAGCGAAGGATCATTCTCCTTTTCGAAAACACAAGTTTTGTTCCCAATTGTGATGCGATACCTGTGGGGAAATGTTTTTACCGGAGTCAAGATCTATCCAGGCAATGACTTAATAAAATAAATGTGCCATTACATTATCTTTTAATTCACTTTCATTCTATGCTGTGGTGGAGTTACTAATGTCAGCTAATTTAGTGATGACATTTCATTATTAAGATTTGTTTTCTCTTACCTGTCCACCTCCTCCTTCATGTAGGTAGTGTAACTGCTACCATCATAGGACAGCAAAAGACCTCCATCGCTGAGCCGATGGACATCCACCTCAGCTGAGTTGTTCATAATGACCACATAGGAGTTGGGAGACTGGCGTGTCACTGTCACAACGTACTTAATACCTTCATAGATCAGCTCCACATCCACAGTGTTGAGTAGTGTGTGTGCTGGAAGTACCTGGCCCCTGGTAAAAGAGTAGTGTGTGTCTCATATTTTCAATTGTGGAAAACATTTTTCTTGGGTTTCTACTGCTTGACATGGATTACTATGACATGTTATAGTTATTACCTTTCCAGAGAATGCAGGAAGTTGGACACACTGTTCCTTAAATTGACATCTGCTACATGAAGAGCCCCGCTTACAATCCCCAGCATTGTATCAGGACGCTCCGCCTGCACACAACATCGAACATTGAAGCTTAAATTCAAACTGCATGGTGCCAAGAGGATAAAACCAAAGGTCTTACTGTTACTCTAACACTCGGGTGTAGTGTGGTTTCAACAGTTGTAAAATGGGTCAGTATATCAAAAATATCTTTTCCTACTATAGTTTTCTCTAAGAGTATCCAGTGGCCAGAGCTGGAACATCTCTGCATACCTGCATCTTCTCTGAGATAAGCCTGTCCAGCCAGCCTGTATCAATGCTGTTGTGCTGGAAGCTTTCAGTTTCCAGCAGCTTAATGAGGTATTCCACTGTGGTCCTGAAGTCTCCTCTGATAGACAACTCTTTCAGAGCCACCACCATGTTGCTGGAAAAAGATTAAGACAAAATCACAAGGCAAGTATTAAAACATCTGATTAGGAAATTGCATAAAAATTATTAGCAATAAATGAATGGTTCTGAATGAGCTTCCTGATAGAGTGATCTTTTCAAAATACTATGTGTACTCACGAGATGGCTTCTTCACGATTTTCTCCCCAGGAGAAGCAATGTCCAAATTGGGAGTCTGCAAACTCATGCAGTCCTCCAGCCGCTGCAACACTGAAGTAGCCCCACACATTCTTATTGCTGCGGAAATTCAGCTCTTGCACTGTTCCAGAGCTTGGCTTAAAACCCTGCAATCAGAAAAGCTCCACTCTTCATCTTCTCATAGACTAAGTAAAATCCTATTAATATGACATCTACTTTTTTGACATCTAGACAAAGTTAACACTTTGAAGCAATAATAATAATAATGTCCAACAGAAATCATAGACTTTGGGTAACCCTTAGGATGTTGTGTACCAGGAGAGAATGAAGCGTACCTCATCGGGATTTTCACTGGTGATACGTGCTGCAATGACATGGCCACGTGGAGAAGGGGTCGCTGTCAGACCCTCGAAATCAATTGGAGAGTCTCCCCAGGGCTGGACTCCATAAAGCATCCTGATGTCTTTGATCCGGTGAAGAGGAATACCCATAGCAATCTGGCAAAAGGTTATAAACCCAAATTTATATTCGTGAACTGAAATATACAGAACATTAATGAATGGACAAACAGCACATAGACTGTATGGATTACGAATGTCTTTGCTTTGAATAAACCACATGCTTATCTGACTAGAATCTAGTTTTAGAATCAAGTTTTCAGTTTTCTGGACAACCCAGAAAACAACATCTTGCTGATAGACAGTGAGCTCTGTTGCTGCCTGGAAAAAGATCCCCTTGTCATCTGTGTCAAAGTGAGTGTGTCACTTCCACAGAAAGTGTCTTTCAGCTTGAATGCCTCTGACCTATACTTACACAATCCTAAACACTGCAGAACAGACCACATGAGACATTGCTGGTACAAGCTCTGGATCTACTGAAACTGCTTCTGCATATTACCTCATTCTTTTCCAGTTTGTTGCAATGGACACAGGGGCCCGTCTAATGCAGAAGACTGATGGCAGTGGATCGTGCTGACTTTGTCTGCCACTGAACGGTCACATACCCTAATGCATCAAAAGAGGGGAGTGAGTGAGACTGACCTGCAGCTGGGCAGCAGGCAAGTTGACATCAGCCACCATCTCAGTACAGGGGTGCTCCACCTGCAGACGAGGGTTGAGCTCCAGAAAGTAGAAGCTGCTGTCCTGGCTGTACAGGTACTCCACTGTACCTGCACTGACATACCCCACCATTTTAGCCAGTCTCACCGCACACTGAGGAAAGAAAGCACCTTTATTCATATCAAGGTTTTCACATGTTCAACTTTCAATCTGAATTTAACTGTATCAGTTGTACATAAGTCCAATCTATGGTTGGTACCCTTTCCATATCCTCAAACACATCAGCAGTAGCAATGGTAGCAGGAGCCTCCTCTATGATTTTCTGGTGCCGCCGCTGCACAGAGCAGTCTCTTCCAAACAGGGAAATGGCACGGCCATACTGATCAGCCAAGATCTGAACCTCCAAGTGGCGGGCATGCTTGGCTAGCTGCATGATGAAAATGGGTGATCCTGGAACCTCAGCTTGGACCTGAACAACCAAAGAGGAAGGTAACTGATGCAGTCAAAAAATTCATACGCACACACACAAAAGTAATTTTTCTGCATATTATGCCCCATCAAAGTTTCCACTTACCTGTCTGAAGAGGTTAGGGAAGTCATCAGCACAGTTGACCTTACGAATACCTTTTCCTCCACCTCCCTCTGAGGCCTTCACCATTACAGGGTAGCCAATTTTCTCTGCAGCCTGGTAATTGATATATATAACTTTCTACCATGCCAGACATGCATTAATGTACAGTAGACTAATGGTCACGCATTCACACACCGGTGACATCACCGGGAGCAACTGGGGGTTCAGTGTCTTGTTCAAGGACACCTCGACATGTTGACTGGACAAGCCGGGAATCGAACCGCTAATCCTCCGGTTAGGAAACGACCCGCTCTACCTCCTGAGCCACAGCCGCCCCAAAGCACATAACATTCACTGGGTACTAGATATGGTCATTTAGATGACATGCTTACCTTTAGGCCATCGTCTATATCATGGACGCAGCCAAGCTCGTACACGTCAGGAGGAACACTAATAATTCTGTTCTTCGGGTTGTTCTCTGTCCAATCTACTCTCAGGCCTGAGGGAAAAAAACATAACACTCAGCATATGGTACATATACATTTCCATGACAATGTGTGAAGTTTCTGAAACTCTCACTTGAAACCCCATACAGTTTACAATATTGCTAAAATCAAACACTGACTACATAATGTTTCAATCTGGAGGAATGTAGAAACATTAACTGTTTAAATAATAGAGAGAAAAATCTTTGGACTCCATGATCACTTTGACCTACCTGTTCCACTCCAGGGCAGGGTTGGAATGCCAGCTGTCTGAGCCACAATAGAGGAAGCAATCTTGTCTCCTAGCGCCCACATAGCCTGACTTGGGGGACCTGAGGATGGAGTAAGCAATGTTTTTAAATAAGTTAAATGAGCAACAAAGTGACAGAGAGAGTAAGAAACTCATTTTACCCATAAAAGCAATGCCATGCTTCTGAAGCAGCTCTGGGAGTTTGGGGTTCTCTGAGGCATGACCCCATCCAGCCCACACTGCCTATACAGAAAAACATATGACAGCAGGTACTCAATTAATAGTAAAGTTATTAATTGCAGTGGAAACCTTCTAAAGAAATAAAGTGGCTTGTAGTACCTGAACAGGTATGCGTTTAGCAATGTCCAGAATGAGCTCAACATTGGCATAGTTATTGTTATTAGTCCCTCCTGGCACAGGCACATAATGATCTGCCATTTTAATGTACTCTGTGACAGACAAAAACCACAACAACCATTGAACTAACATAATTTGTAAAACTTCAAAGCATGTAGAAAGCACACACAGTCATGAAGACATCAACTGTTCAATTAATGTTGGCATCAAGCACAGTAGTTGGTGGACTTAAGTGCTCAGAGAAATCATGCTAAAGCTCACCTGCATTGGCCTTCAGGTCCTCTGGGGTCACCATAACTACAAAGCGGATTGCCCTTTCATTGCGAAACATTTCATAGGCCCAGCGTCGGATGGAGCGCATACATTTGACCGCTGCAATGCCATTGTTGGCAATAAGCACCTGGAGAAGCAAAATACTGTTGATTTGCTCACATAAGTATAAAAAAAAACAAACAAACAAAAAAAAAAACTTCATTAATAACAGCTGGTCTAATCATGTTACCTCATGCAAGTTATGGAACATCAATACATTTATAAAACTGCTTCTTGTCATCTAATGAAATGCAATATACTAAACTAAAGAAATAGTGATTATGGTGTGATTAGCCCTTTTAGTATGACTTCAAGACAGCAGTAAATAAGAACGTTCACCTTCTCGATGACTTTGTTGCCACCAAAGCGGGTGACAAATTCAGCAGGTGAAGCCACCGTGAAGTCCCTCTGTAGATCAATACGCCGACGATCTCTGCCTTGCTTGATCAAGTGCAGCCCTGACATGCTTGGCCTGTTTTAAGAAATACAAAAATCCACATATTGGCCCTTCATAATGCCTACGGCGTGGAAAGAATGCTAAAAGCAAACTGATAACTTATACCGCCTTATTTTTAACTGTGCTGCCTGTACACCATTTAATAATGTGCACTGACAAAAATAAGAAATGTAAACATTAAATTGGCAGAAGGAAACTAAAAAAAATAAAATGCCAATAACATCACGTCTTAATGATAAGTGACCTTTTGGTCTATGGAGCAGATGATTTGACTACTGTCTTACAACCCCAAATCAGTACAAGTTGGGACGGTATCAAAATCAAAATCAAAACTGAAAATACTGATTTGTAAATCATCTGTGTCCTGTATTACACTGAAAACAATACAGCAGCACATTATTTGATGCGATACCTCACCAATTTTATTATTTGTTCAAAATAAACATTCACTCCAATTCTGATGCCTGCAACACATTCCAGAAAAAGTTGGGCCAGTAAAGCATTCACCACGGCATGATGTTGCCATTCCTTTTCACAACATCTAAAGACGTTTAGGGACTGAGGATACCAAGTGTGTGTCAGGTGTCATTTTGTCCAATTCTTTCTGCAAACAAATTTTAAGGTGCACAACAGTCCTGGGTCTTCATTGACACATTTTGCGTTTCAAAATGCAAACACATTCTCTATTGGGGACAGGTCAGGACTGCAGGCAGGCCAGTCCAGCACTCACACCCTTTTCCTCTGCATCCAGGCTTTGGTCATGTGTGCAGTATGAGGTTTTACATTATCTTATTGAAATATGCATGTAACAATCTGGATGGACCTTTTTGTCTTTGGCCCAGAGCACACGGCGTCCATTCCGTCCAGAAAAAAAAGACCTGAAATACTGATTCATCTGACCACAATACATGTTTTCACTGTGTGATGGTCCATCTCAGATGCCTCTGAAGCCAGAGCAGTCGACTGTCCTTCTGGACACTGTTGACATAGGCCTTCCTTTAGGAACAGTACAGTTATAAGCAGCATTTATGGATGTAGCCACGTATCGTAGTGCCTGACACAGGTGTGCCAAAATAATCCGGAGCCCGTGTGGTTATATCGCTTATATGAGTGACAATTCTTGATGCAGTGCCATCTGAGGGATTGGAGAGCATGGTCATCCACTTGCACTCAGCCTTTTCTGGTTGCTACTTTTGTACCAAATCATGATTGCAGTCACCAGCTGATATCACGTTCAAGATAAACAGTCCACTTATAGCACAACTAACAAAGGAGCACGACATACAGTGCTAACTCCTGAAACATTACATGCTTGGGCAAGTGCCTCTGATAGGACTTGGAGAGCTCTCCCCGCAGCATTCCACCTCAAATGGAACCGGGGGGGGGGGGGT
>NW_018127919.1:3620324-3631438 GCF_001952655.1 Monopterus albus
TGGCCTGATACTGCATTATTGCATCATTATTGGGGTTCCTGACATAATGCAAATGATCTCCCACTGAATGGAGGCTCAGATTAGAATCTACCTGTGAAACTACTATAGTTTGTTCTGTCCTATGAGAGGAAATATTGGAGTGGAGGAGGCAGACAGAGGCAAGGCAGAGAGACTAAAGACTGCTGCAAGCTTTAAACAAAGTTTTGGCAGCAATGAATAACTCCTTCCCTTTAGTCAAACATTCTCAAACCAACACTATAAAGGCTATGCATACACTTGATGCCAACCTCACAGACTCAGGGGGCACAGAGAAACCCTTTAGTAGTGCGCTGCTGGTGAAATCACATTTTTCACAAGTAGGGTAAAAAGGAGCTTGTGAAGGAGGACAGAGGCTGCTCCAGGTTTAAAAAGACAGGACTGGATTTGTATCTCATATTTCCATGCTTGATGGCCACAAAGAAGGAATGTAATTCTAGGATCCTAAAGGTACTAGTATATGTAAATGTAATGCATCACTTTAAAAAGCTATTAACAAATTACAAAAAAGTAAACAATCGAAAAACTACTCGAATGGCTATAGAGTCTGATGAAAAGTAAAACCCTAAACAGTAAATTTTCCCAAGTTGAAAAAGTCTTTTAATTAGTATGCATATCTGAGAAAAGTGAAGCTAGCGTTTAGTAGAACTGAGCATAACCATGCTATGTTTTCCTTTTAGAATACATACAAAAATTACAACAGAAAAACCTGTATCTGAATTTACAATCAGTAATATTACAATCTCTGTATTAAGTGAAAAATAAATAAACGTTAAGAGATGTAAACGTGATGCAGAAGGATCGAGTTTGGATTCTAACCTTAGATTGGGTGAGGGGCCATCGATGTGGTCGAAGCCCGTTTCACAGGTGCTGTCTGAGCTACTAGAGGAAGGTGACAAGGAACGCATCTCCTTCTCCTCCAGCTGCACGTCTGGCTTCCCTTGGATTTCATCCTCTGAGTTCTCCTCTGACACTGATCCCACAATGAAGTGAGAGTGCAATGCCGCAACAGCAGGGCTCTTCTTGGCAGCAGCGTTCTGTTGTGCCATGGTTGGGCGACACGAACAGGCTGCAAACACTGACAAGAAATAGAACAGAGGGGAAAGCAGTTATAAAGGAGATACAGAGTCCAAATACCAGGGTACAAAGAGACGTGAGATTAGTTTGGCTAGTATGTGGTTCTGTTTGACATATTGCAAAAGTGGGTTACATAAACCAAAGTATCTTATCAAAGCAACTGATTTTGCAACACGTGCATTTGGATGAAATAATGACATCTGTATGTAAGGCTGCTCATACTGTCAGAGTTGGAAAGTAACTAAGTACAATTATTCAAGTAGTGTAGTTAAGTTCAACTTTAAGATATCAGTACTTTACTTGACCACTATGATTTTCTGCTACTTCATACATCAACTTCATTACATTTTAAAGGCTAATATTGCACTTTTTACTCCACTATATTTATATGATATATTTAGTTACTAGTTACTTTTCAGAACCAGAATAATAAAACAAAATACATTACAATCACAAACTTTAGTGATCCTCAGTGGGAAATGCACAAGCTACCTGACAATAATTCATATTTTATAAACATTTAAGGTAGTAAACATTTGCTTTACCTTTAAAAGGTGCCACATAAATGTGGCATACACAATAATTATAATCCATTAATATGGTATATATTAATGTGAAATGTCCAATTTTGCATAATGGGTACTTTTACTTTTGGTACTTTAAATATATTTTGATTCTAATCATTTTACTTAACTAACATTTTGAATGCAGGCCTTTTATTGGCAACAGAGTACTTTTACACTGCGGTACTGCAAGTTTTACTTGAAATCTGAGTACTTCCACTACTGCATAATGTTACCTTTTCAGCCTTAAATAACTGCAAACCCATGAAAAAGCAAAGCTTATTTGCCAAAACACATAGTGTCAGAGTAGTACTCTATAAAACGTTCATAAACATCTTAAACGCAATTAGAGGTCCTGTTGCCATGTGACAAACTTTGAGGGTGCCTGCCACCTAAAAATGCTAACAAAATACCTTGTACCCTGTGTAAAGGTCAAAACAGTTAGACAACCTCAAATGCTGCATAAACTAATTTCAAAGCACAGTCTACTGAAAAGACCAACATCACTTATTTTAATACTGGAGAGCTTTATTTTCTCCTCCAGCAGCAAAATGTACGGTATTCATTAACGGCACCCTGGTGGCTTAACTACAACTGCCCTACTGTCTTCTTTTCTTCTACTTACTCCTGCGAGGAGAAAGAAACCTCTCAGGTATGGCACACCTTACCTATCGATAGCTGCTTGCGGGACCAGAAAAACAAGCCCAGCAGTGCAGCCAGACACAATGCTAATGTGAGCCAGGGAAACATCACAAACGTATATTGACAACTGCATTAAACATTAGCTTGCAGCCAGCAGACAAAAACGTGTGCTGCAAGCCATCTAATGTAATGACATACCTGGTGAACTGTTAGCATTAAGTCAACATTACCTAGTTTGACGTTAATTGTCAGGTCAAAGCTAGCTTACTAAACAGCAGCCGCAGATGCTACTAACAGAGATAGAGATGTTGGCTAGCTTAATTATCATGACACGGTAATGGCACTAATACAGTATTGCTGACTGCACTGCCGTAAGAGCGCCCGGTGTACTGCACGTTACAGCAGTGTGGTCGAAATCTTGTCAACGCAACTAATGACAGAGACTAGTAACACAAACACCACAGCTAGCAACTCACCGGTGGAGATGAACTGACACGTAATTATGGCAAAGTTCAACCGGAGAGGTCGATAAGGTAATTATGTCTGTCAGACATCTCCGTTTGCAGTGATGAGTTTAAAAAAAAAAAAAAATCACATCATGATGAGAGCCTCATCATGAGGTCACAGCTCCAATAGACGCTTAAACAGCAGAGAGTGGTGTGATATGATGATGCGCGAGCAGGTTACTCCTGGACATTAACCTCTGACCTTAGCTTCCGCTATAGAAATAGATTGGGAAGAACAGACTTCATATCCAAGCTGGCGCACCTAAGATAGCCGCAACAATTGGTGATTGGTCAAATTGTGCTATCTTGTTGAATATGCTAACTTACTAGCAGAGTCTATGGATTCACTAACCCCGCCTCCATCCCTCACGCTAACACTTATCCACTTTGTCAGTGTTTGTGAGTGTTAATAGCTCGTCTCGATGAGTAGCCTACCTTGACAGAACACCTGCATGTGAAAAATTAAATAAAGGCTGTATCTGAAGCAGAGTTAAAATGTTCATGTTCCTAATCCTTCATAGAACGTTCTTTTTAACTAAATTAAAACATCAAATGAGCAGCTAAACCAATGAAAGGCACCTGGCTCCAGATAAATAATCATTTTAAATAAACAAAGAAAACGAGATTAAAATAAAATAAACATGAGAAAATTGTGCAACACTGTGTAAAATGTAAAAGGGCATAGTTTTGAATCAACTGTAACCAATATATAATTTGTTCTGGGTAGACCAGATAGGATAGAATTACAATAGTCCATATAATGAACATTAAAGCATTCAACAGTCTCTGTATTATTCATAGTGAGAAATTGCTGCACTTTAGCAATATTTTTCAGAGGATAAGGAGCACATTTCGTGACAAACCCCACATGACTCTTAGAATGTTTATTCTAAGAGTTTCTGGCCTGCTGGGGTACGTGCAGGGGAATTTATTTAGTTTCTTTCTCTGAACCATTAGACCGTCCCTGGTAGGCTAGTGGTTGTCCGGGTTCGAATCAGGGTTGCGTCACGAAGGGCATCCGGCGTAAAACATGTGCCAAATGTCAACATGCGAGTCGTCAGTGTGACGATTCGCTGTGGCGACCCCTAAACGGGAAAAGCCGAGAATGACTTTCTTTCTTTCTCTGAGCCATTAAATATAACTAAAATTTCGGTTTTATCTGACAGTAATAATCACCTTTATTTGGCCAAGCATGTCACACACACAATGAATTTGTTTCCGGTACAGAACCGAGTCAGCCCTCTGCGGCACTAACTCAACTGATGGCTCTAACCATCAGGGGCTCAGTGTCTTGCCCAAAGACATATAGACCAAAGACATTTAGACGTGGACACATTTAGACGTGGACTGCAAAGACATTTAGACGTGGACTGCAGCCACTGTGATTCTAACCTCCAACCCTCCCTACGCACTTACCCACAGTCACTCCAATAAGACAAAACAATCGCAACTATTCGACAAGGCATTTTCATTGCATGTATTTAATTAGAAAATAAAGCTTGGTAGCTCAGTATTAAAGATGATACTTTATTCCAATTTTTTTGTTTTATTTCTTCTTTCTGAGTTTTTGCGATTGTTATAACTGTAATAAGTAGCCTACAACATTTCCCATTAGTCCCTATTTCATAATGAGGCTACTCTTTTTTCTGAAACTGTGTAAATCTAATGCATTCACGGCATCATCAATTGTTACCTGAAAGAATAAGGTTACATTTCGAGTGTACTGACTGTAAAGATTCACAGTCCTGTAAATACATATGATCTATTTCACCTAGTTCTAGGAAGGTCGTATTCGCAAAGGACCAATGAGATTCCAGAGGGTTTTTGTGGGCGGGTTGAGTTCTATGAAGAGCTTGTACTGGAAGAGGTGGTTCTTCGGCTATCCATGCTTCAGTGTGGAAATTATGTCTTGTTTTCCGCGTAATTAGTTAGATGTCTAGATAAAGACTTTAGTTTGCATGTTTTGTGAAATAAACGTTTAACAGTTGTAAACACACCAGGCTTACACAATAGGCTATTTAACAATTATAAGACCGCTGAAGATATAGTTTAGGTTTTTTTTCATGCCATTATGATATAAAGCAGTCAGGTGGCACTTAGTGAATGCAGTTTATCGCTTCGATTCTACCTTGTTTTAATGTTAAAAAACAAAGAATGTGAAATACTTTGCATTTGCATCGGCTGCATTAGTACATGTAGAACAGTGAGATAATTCAACATTAAATACTGAATTACAGACTTGCCTTTGTTATATAACTTAGCCTCACTGATATAACAGGTGTTTACCTGTCAGTATAATACAGTTAAAGAGCAGCACAAACTACATCTACCAAAATTATCATAAAGTTGCATCAAGACCTTTCTAATACAGTTTCAATAAAAAACAGAACACTATCACCTTCATGAAGGAGGATTGTGGCACTAATTACTGGCAGAGCTGCCAGTAATTCCGGTGAATGTTTGAGATTCACCTCAACATTTTGAGTAAGTACAGACCTGTAGTTACCTGTCACGGCAAGCAAACCTACATAACGCAAGCATATGTGCATAAAAAGTACATGTCTACAGAAAAATTTTATTTAGCTGTGGAACAGATGTTGCATTGATGTAGATCTTCTGTTTTTCAGACCGGGATGAGATTACACCAGTGGCAAGATCTCATGTTGCTGGTGAATCTGCACAAATTAAGTGTCCATATCCCAAGAGCTCTGAGAGCACTGATAGGTTCCTGTGCAATGGGGAGAATCCTTTCAAATGTGAAGCGCTAATACATACAACAGAACTGGACAGAGAAGGGGTTAATGGCAAGTTTTCTATAAGTCAGGACAAAGGAAACCAACACTTTTTTGTGCACATCAAAAATCTGAGCACAGATGACTCTGGGATTTATTGGTGTGGCTCTGATAGAACAAGGCTGCAAGACAAATACACCAAATTCCACCTTTCTGTAGGTGAGTACACTGAGAGCTCTAGTATTATATTCCACTGTACTGTATAACACAAACATACTATGATTAAACCTAATATGTTTATTAAAGCTTCGAAAATGAAGTGCAGTCCAAGTATTGATAGGTACAGTTACTAGTTATTTTTCATATTGAGATTTAATACATGAAAGGTCAGGTTACATTATTTTACAACTGGGTAAGTAGTTAAAGCTGTCTTTCCACCAACTGCAGCATTAAAGTAGCAGTCCTTCAGATTTCAGTCCAGGTTGATTTGGCGACATCAGTGGTTACCATGGTATTTTACACTCCAGTCAAGCAAACTTACACAGTATGTATGTGTACAAAGGCAATTTGAGTCCAGGGAATGGTGGACTTAACACTGAAAAGGCCTATATAGAGGAACTCACATAAATGACATACAGTAAATGGAGTTTGGCATCATCAAGACTTTAAAATTCTGCTTCATGTTAATACATCAGTAAAACAAAATGCAATGTATTCATCAATGTCATTGACATGGGCTGTTTCACTCAATTCCACTACAGTATTTGTACTTTATACATCTACTGCATACTTTTGATAGTTTAAAACCTTTTTTTTTTATTTTCATGGCACACTGGCATCTACCATACATTGGACTATGTAACTTTAAAAATTTGGATGCATGGCTTTCAGGCCCTCCAGCTCTGCAGGCAGTGGCAACACAAAGCTCTAGTCTGGCGGGCCCCCATGATGATCCTCAGACTTCGATAACTTCAGACAACTGCTGTTCATACCTGCCTATATGTACAATCACGTCTGCAGCACAAAAACACATATCCTCTCCTTTGTGCATGAATTCTGAGGACAGAGATAGTCTGATGATGGCCTGCGTTCTTTCACTGTTTCTACTGTTGTCCCTCAGATATAATGAGGATTGTCATTGCATTATGTCTGGGATTGTTAGTGTAATACCCCAGTTCTTTTATTGGACAGATCTGAGTAAGGAAGGAGTCCATCTTTCTTGATTTTAGTGCTGGTTTATTTAAAAAGCCACAGGTTTAAAGTCACAAAAGCACAACCCGGGTGGCTCCCTCCGTCAGACAAGCTGCTGGAAAAGAGAGCTCCCTGGAACACAGAGCCTAATACATTTATACGATTTCTTGGGCTAACCCTTTACGCAAATGGATATAGAATCATCACTAGTTGGAGACAGTCTGACGTCTCCTTCTCTTATCTTATGCTCCACATGTGTCAAGCATTAATCAGAACAAATGAAGAACTCCATGTGCGTGTATGTTGTTACATGGTGTGTAACTAAAACAATCATTCAGACATAAATCTAACACAAGATTAATACAAGAAAACAATTGACATCAAGATACACTTTACAGATTTAACGTTATCTTCTAACTTTGAAGCAAAGCACACTAGAGCAGACTTTGAATCTTACTAACTGCATTAATAACACATTAATGTCTATAATTATCTGACTGAATTATTAATTTCTAACATTAGTGATAGCTTTGGTTTTACTACTGCTACTGTACAGATACAAAATCCCATGGACACAAGGTGAGGGATGGAAACCTGGCACAAATGCTAGCCTGCAAGGAGTGAGGAGTAACTACAAGTAGCGAGAAAAAATATCTTACTGTTTCCATCTATTCATATGTTGTTTGTCCTTTGTGTTGTGTTGCTGGGGGCTCATCAGGGAAGACCACAACTGCTGCCCATAACACAGAGGTGTGTGTGGGTTTGCACATGTGAGCAACAACTGCATTTATCTGACTACTGCCCTTTCCTTCTGCAGGAAAATCCTGAAGATCATCCCAATGAGGAGATGCAGGAGTTGAACATGCAGATGAGCTCAGGGGATGCGCTGCCGTC
The DNA here is from genome assembly GCF_001952655.1 of Monopterus albus. NCBI lineage: Eukaryota > Metazoa > Chordata > Actinopteri > Synbranchiformes > Synbranchidae > Monopterus > Monopterus albus. Next base: position 3,627,966 of record NW_018127919.1, read on the forward strand.
CATTTATGCCATCATCAACCTTCCTGCAGACCCGCTTCACTATGTCAGCATCAGTCTGCAGAAGGAAGGAAACACAGTTTCTGACACAAAAGCAAAAAACAATAATATAAGGCCTCAAATGCCAAATGGATGTTAAACACTTTAACGCTATTATGTGATCATTGTTACATATTGCCATCTCTGACACACAAAAGAAAAACTTGCCTAAAAGTTAAATCTATAATTCTTCAGTTGTCTAATGATAGCAGTGCTATCTAAAACCACAGAATCCATAAGGTTAAAAAGATGACAAACTAATGGCCTCTCAAGCCATCTAGTGGATCACAACTGTAATAACATTGCATTTTTTACCTTATAGATATGCTGTATAGCAGAGTTGTAGCCCTGCATGTTTTGATGGGAAATACAGGCACTAGGAGGTAATTTCACTATCTTCACAGTTTATGATATGGATCATGTTTTCTTTATACAGTTGTAGTCTATACACCAAGTTGGCAGTTTATTAGGTACACCTAGGTAAAACTAATGTCATCTACAGCAGCCCTGCCACACACAATATAGATACCAGCTTTCATCAAACTCAATTTGACAGTTCTAGGTGAAAGGTTATCCAATCAGAATCGTTCTCTCTGCAGAGAGGGTAGTGAAATTATACACAACAAATGTCAAACATTTCAGTAAAAACCAAATGTATTCAGATGTCCCCCTCATGCTCATTCAGGTAAAATACATTTGAACGAGAGAGCACAAACTGCCAAACATCAGTAACAACAGTGATCACAAATGCAGTAGGACATACAATTTTGTACGGTTGAATCACATTTGCATTATGTTTAATTTCACTTTGGTTTGCCTTAAATCAGAGAGAAATGTGAAACCTCTTACAGCAGTGGACTGAATAAGATAGCTTTATGTGTACTTTTCTCCATGCACAAAAGCCGGTCAGTGATATCAGTATATTACTGGGTGAATATTTATGTTCAGCACTTCCACATAAATAGTTTCATCACTATCAGTTTAGGAATGGAGAGCATAACTGACAGGAGAAGAAGATACAGGGACAGAATCTCTCCTCTCATATGTTTCCATGTCCTGACATCAGTCAGTCAGGTTTCCATCCTGCTCTTTAAAGGGGATGAGAAGAGTTGGTTTGATTGGAAAGAACTAAACACAACCCAGACTCCACCTGCTCACAATGCATTCCTCTCTCTAATAATGTATTCTGACTCTCCTCCACACTGCACCCAATAATGCCGGGCTGCACACAGAAGTGTGCTGTGTCTCTGGTCACCAAAATTGCAAAACACTGAACATACATATATGTCTCTTGGCCCTGGAGTTTAGACATGAGTTTAGCACTGTGCTGTTTGGAAAGTAGGATAGAGCCCACAGTGTTTCATCAGGGATTCCAGTTTGAGATGACCAAATCCTGTTTTTACCAACTGCAGGCCTTGTCATAGAGCTCCCAATTCCTTTATTTAGATGCTTCTGCTAAAGTCATTACATTCACCTTGACCACCACTGTAAGACAAGAAAAGCACATCCTTTTAACTCAAGCAGTACATAACGTAGTGGTTCTCTACTTTGTAGTACTTTCTTTGGCAGCAATTACAGCTTGGCGTGTCCTTGGGTAGGTCTCTACAAGCTTTGCATGCCTGGACTCGGGCAGTTTATCCCAGTCTTCTAGGCAGATCCTCTCAAGCTCTGTCAGACTGGCTGGGAAGTATCTGTGAACTGTCAGCTACTCCAGTGTTGTTTTGACGGCATGCTTCAGGTCATTGCTGTGATGAAAGCTGAGCAGTTGCCCCAGTCTCAGGTTTCTGCACTCTGGAGCAAGTTTTCTTCTAGGACCTCTCTGAATTTGGCTGCATTCATCCTTCTCTCATCCTTCCCTGCTGCTGAGAAGTCCCGATACCAATGATGCTGTCACCACCATGCTTCACTGTAGGGATGGCAGTAGCAGGTGATGAGAACTGTCTGGCGTTTGCCTGACAGTGCTTGGAGTTCTGCCTAAAAGCTGCAGTGTTTGGCTCATCAGATCAGATAATCTTTTTCCTCATGTTCTCAGAGTTCATGTTCTCAGCTGTAATATCCTTTCACTCACTGTGGCCTCTGTCCTGTCGCTCTACCGTAAAGGCCTGATTGATGGACAGCTGCTGAGATGGTCATCCTTCCAGCAGGTTCTCCATCTGTGCAGAGGACTGTTAGAGCGACTGTTGGGTTCTTAGCCACCTCACTGACCAAGGCACTTTTCACGCAGTTACCCAGTTTGGGCGCTAGCCGTGGCCGCTAGCGGCGAGCGCTACACCTGCCCGATCTTCTGTTCTCCTGTGTCTCTCCTGTCATCTAAACGTGCGCCGTTCTCCTGCTCGACTTGGTCTCCTCAGCCATCATTGTCCTACCCTGGTTAGGAACTATACATGTACTCTGGTGAGTACATGTATAGTACATGCCACAAAATTACAACACAAGACCAATGGTTTTATAACCGTAGTTACATTTTTAATACAAGTGCCTTGGTTGGGAAGCATGAGCTCAGGTCTCCAAATATATTTTATGGTAACACCAACTTAAAATTAAATCCACCGCTGGAATTCACTCCTAATAATTTATTGTCATTTATTATCACGAACATTATTTTTTTAAATAAGATAAACTAGTTCTCAGTATATGGCTATAGATATGAACTTGGTCAAACAATGTTGCTGCACATCAGGACGCATCATCTCTAAGATACCTACAGGATGCAGCCAGGGTTGATCTGCAGTCGGTGTTTGTGAATCCAAATCCACGTTAAAAATGATATATAACACACAAAGCAGCTCAAGAGCCAAGACAAATAACAAACACCCTGCAGACGTTTCTATTAAAGCCGTTTTCAGATCAGACACAGTATGAGCTGCGCCTGCACTGGGGGGTGGGCACAACACAGGGGAGGAGGGTGCACATGCGCAAATTGTGCACGTTAGGCGCCAGTTGCTAGAAACAAAGATGCCCAGACTTCCCTCTCTCCAGACACTTCCTCCAGCTCCTCCGGGGGGATGCCGAGGCGTTCCCAGGCCAGCTGAGAGTTGTATTAAACCTTATTTAAAGTCTATGTGTTACCCATCATACACAGCTTTAAACATCACTACTCAAAAGTGTAAACCCATACTGAAACCATAAGAATATTAATAACAACTAAACTTAATAAAGACAGAGATAGTTTAACCTTTATAGTTTAACCTTTTTAGGAATTTTATTGAGATTTTAAAAGAGTAGTTGGAGTAATTAATTACCAAAGGTAATTAATTTGGGTGTTACTAAATGACATGACAATAGGCAAACAACCACATTTACTCCTAGGGGCAATTTAGAGTCTCCAATCAACCTAAGTTGCATGTCTTTGGTATGTGGGAGGAAACCGGAGCGCCCGGAGAAAACCCACGCAGGCACAGGGAGAACATGCAGACTCCACACAGAAAGGCCCCGGG
>NW_018127919.1:3632560-3633440 GCF_001952655.1 Monopterus albus
CGGCGAGCGTTAGCCGTGGGCGCTAGCGGCGAGTGCCAACCTTGGGCGCTACACCTGCCCGATCTTCTGTTCTCCTGTGTCTCTCCTGTCATCTAAACGTCCGCCGTTCTCCTGCTCGACTTGGTCTCCTCAGCCATCATTGTCCTACCCTGGTTAGGAACTATACATGTACTCTGGTGAGTACATGTATAGTACATGCCACAAAATTACAACACAAGACCAATGGTTTTATAACCCTACAGTTACATTTTTAATACAAGGGCCTTGGTTGGGAAGCATGAGCTCAGGTCTCCAAATATATTTTAATGGTCACACCAACTTAAAATTAAATCCACCACTGGAATTCATTCCTAATAATTTATTGTCATTTATTATCACGAACATTATTTTTTAAATAAGATAAACTAGTTCTCAGTATATTGCTACAGATATGAACTTGGTCAAACAGTGTTGCTGCACATCAGGACGCATCATCTCTAAGATACCTACAGGATGCAGCCAGGGTTGATCTGCAGTCGGTGTTTGTGAATCCAAATCCATGTTAAAAATTATATATAACACATAAAGCAGCTGAAGAGCCAAGACAAATAACAAACACCCTGCAGACGTCTCTATTAAAGCCGTTTTCAGATCAGACACAGTATGCGCTGCGCCCGCACTGGGGGGTGGGCACAACACAGGGGAGGAGGGTGCACATGCGCAAATCGTGCACGTTAGGCGCCAGTTGTTCTGTGACTGAAAAGCTTTCCACGAGGTGGTTAGCAGATATTACCAATTTCTTCAAGCAGCAGACTTAGATGCATGATGTGTCCATCTACATGTCAGCAAAAAGCTCTGGCTTTAGTTGTCCATCCATCCATCCATCCATCCATCCATCCAT
>NW_018127919.1:3633480-3641430 GCF_001952655.1 Monopterus albus
AAACATTTATTATCATAACTGAATGGACCTTCGAATAAAGCAATTTACAGAGCTCTGGGTTCCATTTATCTGAAGCCCTACCAAACAACACCATTCAATCTGGCTTCAGAGCAGTGGAACACTGTCCTCCTCAATTCAGTTGATTTTATACAATTTCAAATGTGCCACGGTAGGCTGGTCTGGTCCTCTCGTGCTGTTCCATTGGTCCATCTATCCAGCCGTCGTCCTCCTGCGTCCTTTCTGTTCCAATGGGAAAGGCAGCTTCCTAAAGATGGAGGAAATTCTACTCTGTCTAAATTCCTACACTCACTTCTTTCTTTGTTACTAACTACACTGTATGAGACATGGCTTCCCGTTTGGCTAATTAAACTGTCTTGCCCGTGTGTGTCTGTATGATCCTGCCTTGAAGTTGTCTCCTCTTCCTGGCTTTTAGGTCGAATCTCTGTTTATTACCCTTGGTGTCCCAGTGACCCCAAATTCCCTGGCCTCTTCAGCCAGGTGGTGATAAAGTATCTGTGGACTGTCCTTGTCAAAGCTGTAAACCTAATGAAATTCAGTGTTTTAGTGAACCAGCCCCCCTTTGATGTTAAACAGTGCTCCAGTTGACTAACACAGTAAATACTGACCAGTGATTCAGTGAACACATAGGGTGACATGTAACTACATAAACATAACTGTGAGATTAAAGTATATAGACTTGTGTATACTATAAAATAAATCTTGACTATTCATTTTCTTACTATAATAAAATAATCATATGCAAAGTAAAAACACAGGTTGACTAATCAACAAACATAGTGTCAATCTTCAACTAATTAAGTTCTTAATTCAATCAAATGTTAGAATCAACCTTAAAGTATGACTTTAATAATTTTGACAAACACTTTGACTGTTTTTCCTAGAGTTGACATAAGAAGGAACTGAGACTATACTCAGGCAGGAAAGTAAAACTTAGAGATTTGCATCTTACAAAATGGAACAGATTTTTGTTTTATAACAATTTTACATTTTTTTTTTTTTACATTATCAATGGATTCAAATTTTAGAGCCAGTGTCTTCAGCTGAATATTGGACCTGCTCGAATCATTGCAGCTGTAGTTTTTAATCACATGGAGGACAGCAGGCTGTTTAGAGATATTTGAAACCTCGTTTTCTCATTTGAGCAGTAAGCAAGTCGTGTCACTTACTGGTTCATGGATTGTTTGGGATTTGATTCGCCATGCACATTCCTGTTCGACTACATTACATGGTTGTATGGTTTCAAGCTGACACAATAAAATATCAAATAAACATGGACTCATGTTGAAGACCGTGTGTCTTATGTGGCACGTCTGAGTGTAACCCTGTATGCTACTCACTTATATTTTGTGTTATGAAACATTTAAATGGTGCTGCTACATTAATGAGATGTGCTCTACAAATTCAGACAGATGTCATTCACACATGGGACTGGTGCAAATACAGATTATAGTATGGACCTTGGCAAGGTGTGTTTTGGGGTTCATTGGTAAAGAGGTTCATGGGTATGTGGGTAAAGAGGGTGTGCTTGTGTAACTGTTTATGAGTTTTTATTGAGAAATAACAGTAAATCCACAGTCTTCGGACACAAGCGTCTCTCCTTTTACAGACTATTTCCCCAGCCTTGGAAAAAACCCGATCACATGACACAGATGAGGCTGGGGTACACAGGAAATGCTTGGCTAATTTATAGAGGTTTGGGTAAACTGTTTTATGGGTGGCCCAGTATGTGAGGGCATCATCAGTTCTTTCCAGGGGAGGATCAGCCAGGTATCGGTTCACTTCCACAACTGCATAAGCTGGGGTGCTTTGCATGTGCCTGGCTCTGTGTGCATCCTGATCCAAAGGTCTCCACAGGTCAACACCTGAAAAATATTGAAGATCATCATCACCAGAAATGTATGGAAGCAAAACGGCATCATAATGATTTGAATTTATATCAGCATCTGAATAATATGTTTTGAAATATTATACTTTGAATTCTATATTCTGAGTTAATGCACTCAGAATTTTACACAGTGAAATTACAAGTAGAGATTTTCAAGTTAGAAAAATACATAATTTCGATTTCAAACCACACCAATATTATTAAAATAATTCAAATATAAAAATGTACATGTCTAATTTTCAAAAAGTATATTCAATGCATTTCTTTCAAGAAGCACTATTCAGAACCAGAAAGTTCAGTCAACTCATAATTCAGACTGTGACATTCAGGTGCAGAAATTCAAGTGCAGAAATTCAACACAACGTCCGAGACACTGGGCAGTAGCAATCGAGCGACAATGCCATCGATCGGATCCCTGGCCAATCGGGTAAACACAGGTCAGTCCCTAGAGGTGTAAGTTTCCTGTAGTGCTGTGGCGCGAATGTGGAGTTCAGCATACTTTCAGCCAGAAAAGCCATTCGGGTATCAAAATGTTCAGCTCTTCAAGGGCATTCCTACCTGTATTTATTGCATCTAATCCTTTAGATTATTCAACAAAGAACTTCAGCCATTTCTTCTCATCCTTCAGCTGTTTCAGCAAATGATTTCAGGCATTTTCAGGACATCTTTCAGCTTATCAGCATCCACACACATTTACAACAGGAAATACATTTCTCTAGTTTTCTTTTCTTTTTGAAGGTGGGCTGTCTAATTTCTTAAGTCTCAGTTTGCTGAGGTTCTGAAACTGTTACTTGTTGTTGCAGAGGTTAGTGTGTACAATACAATAATAATGATAACAACAACAATATTATTATTACACAGAGAAAGAGGCAGACTTTTATTTTTGTAAAAAAAAAAAACTCATATAGATAAAGTATTAAATAAAACATCAGTTCAACATAGTGTAGAGAATAGTCTACTAATATATAGTAATGTGCAGGATCTTGAAGAAAACATACTCTCTCTCTCTCTCTCTCTCACTCTCTCTCTCTCTCTATGTCTGCTGTCACACTTACAAGAATGGCTCAGGATACAAAGTGATAAGTGGTCTCACAAATGGTGAATGGGGTTTTCTGTATTCAGAGAAATGGAGCAGCTCTCTCAATAACACAACCATCTGCAACACTATGCAATAAACCTGGGGTTAAAGAGGGCTTGCTTTTCCTCACTCTGTCCTACTGTCAGCGATGGCAGGGATAAACTGTGACACACCACCATTTTGCTCTGGTGCAGCTCTCTTATGCCGATAGCCACAACAGGAGAGATGGTGCATGAATTTCACCTTTCTGCTCACAGTCTACACCTGGGCCAAATTCAGAAGAATGTAAGGCCACTGAGGGTTTTTTGAGAGTCATCCGAAGGACAAACCAGTAAAGTACACATCACATCTGAAGATTGGAGAGCAGTGCCAGTTGGAAGAAGGAGAACAGGAAGATAACTCAAGCCTGAGAATAAACGTCAGAGGACCAGTCACCTCAAGTGCTGTCTGGGCTTTGCGGTGTCTTGTTTAAATCATGGCATGATACTGGTAACATACTCAACAGAACACATGGATCTCTTTATCCTGACTGTCAGATCTAGATTTTCTTGCCTTAGTGTAGATCCAAAAGCAGGAAGCTGCATTACCACAAGTTTGTTTATGTATTTAATTATGAATATTGTTTCTTTATTGCACAGGAAAGGTATTCATATCCCCTGCCTTTTATTTTTCATTAGAACAAGATATAGTTCTTGTTACATAAAAATGTTTGTCCATACTGTGATTAATGATTTCAGTTCCCTAGCTAAAGTTCAAACTGTTCTGTACTTTCTGAGCTACAGCAGAGTGGAATGTGAACGTGGCTCATCATACATAGCAGTTAAGATAATGGACGCCATTAAAAAGCTTTGTTTTGCATGTAATCAGACTTGTTTTATTTTACTTTTGCTTCAGACCACTGCACTCAAGCAGGTTTCTACATATTTTACAACATACTATGTACAGTGCACTGTACTGTAATATAAGTATAGCTTACATAGACTAATTGTTTGCACAGAAACAGTAATAACACTTACAAAGAAGCCCTGCCTCTAAGATATACTGTTTCAAAATTTTCCCCCCTTTCAGCAAGAAAAAAATTTTGTCCAGTCAGCATTCTAATAATCTTAGACTACTGTGACACATTATGCATGCATCAGGTTTGGTACTCCGCAGAGCTGACCTTGACTATCATTCCTCCTTACATTTTATTTCAAATTTTGGAACAAGAACTCAAGGTTAACTGGATGTACCTCACTAAAAATTTTATGTACACTTCACATGTATCTTTTATTTTATTTTAACACTTTCACATATTCAAGAGAAACCCCTGGAAACAAAAATAGAGTCCTATAGTCTACTCCATCCAATCAGTTAAAGCTATGCACATTGAAACAGCCTCATGCAGAATAGCCCAAGAGTTGAAAGGACATAGACATATACCTCCACATAGGCAAATGTGCATGTATAACTCCATGGACATACGTAAAGCCGCATGCACAACCAGACAGACATACAGTACAAACATATTCACAATTGTACAGAGTCACCAAGTACTTACTCAAGGGGGATTTGTTTGTTTTTTCTATAATAATAATAATAATAATAATAATAATAATAATAGTAATAATAAGATTTGTCCTGAGATGACTTTTGTTGTGATTTGGCGCTATACAACTGAATTGAAATTTGGCAACATTTGTAGCAATTACATTAAACCATAGCAACATAAAACTGCACAATACTATATGCCTGAGGTTTTAAGCTTAGCTTTAAAAGTGGGTCCAGTTGTTATAAATCATAACTTGCTTGGCAAAGCCAAACACAATTCATGTATAGCAAGACATGAAAACTGTATACCAGACACTTGCTGGTACTCCATTGCGCTAAGCAGTGAGACTACATGGGAAAGGGAGGGACTGCATTTTATGTCCGGTTTGGGCTTCACTCCATCCAATCTGTTTAATACACATTCCTATGCAGCTGTGATCTGGATTTAGTAGAAAAAAATGGCACTCATTATGAACAGTAAAAGATTCAGGGCTTAAGCCTAATAAGCTCACCCTTGGTGCTGCCTATGGCTGACAGCCCCCCAGAAAGAAACCAACAAAAGTTTTCCAGTGATGAAATTAGGTTATTTAAACTGAACTGGGTGGAAGAAATCACTGAAAGGTAATCTTCATGTTCAAACTTTCACCTGAATTGTAGTGAAAAGTTAAGAAGGGTCCATCATAGACCTATAATAGACCAAGAGCTCAGTTGCTTTAATGAACTTAAATTAAACTAAATACACTCTGGAATTAACAATTAACACAGAGATAGTGGCAGGTTAGATTATAGGTTATCATTCACATGCAGACCTGTTTGCCACTGTGCATATTTGGCACAGTGGCAAAAACAATAAAGGACAAACTGCAGTAACACGAAACATCAGATATTGTTATGGTTAGTCCCCCTCACCAGGAGGGTGAGGTAGAACTGAGGTAGGACTCAAGTTTGCAGATCCAGGTGCTAGTAGAAAAATGGAGGTTTAATGGAAAAACACAAAGTAACAATGTAACAGCATCAATGTATAGTACTGAACGAGGGTAGAGCAGAGATGGCTGAAGAGACCTGGACGAACAGGTGAGTAGACAGGCTGACGGCAGGAACCAGGAGAGTAGGAGGATGAGGATGGACAGGAGAAAAAGAGTAGCGAACAAACCGACATCAACAGCTCAGGGACTGTCAGCGTTGATCCCGAGTTCGTGTTGCTTCAAACATGTTATTCTTGGGCTTGAAAACACCAGTTAACAAATAAGTCTCAACTAAAGGTCCACTTGCTTGTTGTGAAAAGATTCTTTTGTTTGAATGCATCATAGAGCAAAGCAAAAGACAAGAAAAAACCTTGACAAACTCAAGCTTTTTAAAGTTTACCTAACCCAATTAGGAAGTCCTTTTCAAATACATTTTAAGTAGAAAGCCAACATATAGTCCTATTTAGATTGCTGGCCTACTGTTGACCTATGAAATTTGAATTGCAGATGTAAGATTGTCTGGTTAAGCTGAATGACATACTGCAGAGGCCAGCTACTGTATCCCTTCACATTAGTGCCACCTCCTGGAAGATAAGTGCCAGTGCACCCAGATAAACTGGTAGAATATTACCACTATACAGGACTTGTGCAGTAGCTGAAAAAAGAGCTAATGCACTATTAGCAAAGATGCTCAACAAGTGCCTTTACCAAATAGAAACATTAGCACAGTCATGAAACCGGTTTTAAACTCTAGACAGAAAACTTCGACCAAAACAGACATGGCAACACCAAATGAAAAATGAGAACTTTACTTCAACACAAAGACACTTTACATCCAGTCACTTCAAAGCATGTAATGTATACAGTTAGTCCTGAAATTGGGTAGTAGTTTAATTGTCATGCCACATCTCATTAACATCCCCCGTCTCTGGTCACATCACAAAATACAGAGTAGATCTGAGCATGCCAGACTCCTGAAAACCCATTTACTTTGCATAATAATGTACTGTACAAACCTCTATTGCATATTGATGTCCTGTACAAAAATCAACAAACTGCTCTGATTACATTAACCACATAGAGCAGATTTAGTATGCTGCAGTGTGGATGGTTAAATGACACTGGTGTAGAGATCAGGTACAAAATCAATGGTATTGAGGCTGGGCCACGTTTGCACCGACATATTTGTGAATTTGAGTCTCAATATGAAAACATGTAAAAAGCACCTTGGACTCATTTGTGCTAAGGCAACCATGACACTTTATGTTTAATTAAGGTAAACAAATCAGTACAGGAAGTGAGCTGCCAAAATAACAGAAGTTGTAACTGTTATCACTTTGTAACTTACTATATATATATATATAAAAAAAAGAACTTTGTCTATTGAACATAGGTTCCACATGGTGTTTTATGTGTGTGTTGAAACAGGTTATGGATACAAACCATACAGGGGTACAATATATGAGAACAAAGAGAAAGACATACTGCTGAAATTGTGTTAGGGCCTAGTGGACACTAAAAATGAATGGAACACTTAGAAAAGAAAAGGCTAAGCAGAGTCTATACTACCATCAGGTGAGGCAGAGGTACTGATCTTGGCTTTTACATTATGTAAACACCCAGTTCAGCCAATAACCTGTATTTTTGTATTCCTGCCTCTCTCTCTGTAATTTAATTGGTCATATGATAAATGAAGGTGCTTGGAATGGCGCATAAAGTAAAACATAAGCAAAGAAAAAATGAAGTACCATTTAAGGACTAGTTCACTCAAATCACATAATCTTATATATGAATGAACTGACCCTTTTCACTGCTTCACAAGTTATGCATACGATGTATCAATTAGCTGAGCAGCAACTGTGATAATGACAGTACACCATTAGCCACTGATAAATACACAAAACAAATAACAGACTTAAAATCAATCAATAACCACATAATTATTTTGTACCGTACACTATAACCAGCGGCTCCCATTGCAGCTGAAAAAAAATGAGATTACAACCATCCACCAACAATCTGAAAAAAATCAAATGGACTAGATTTCTAGGTCGAAGATGTTTCACCTCTCATCGAAGAGGCTCCATCAGTTCTGACTGACTGGTGTTGAGCTGGAGATATTTATCCACCTCGGTGGTGTTTCAGTCCTTTGATGCCCAACAATGTCCCCTAACGACTGAGTCGTTACAGCCCAGTACTGGTGAACGTCGTTACCTGTCTTTGATTCCTCCCCTGTGGACCGATGCCTATTGTCCTGGTGGGCATGTTTGGGCAGAGATCTCAAAACAGGATTGTAGATGGAAGACAAGTTGTGTCTTAGTCCACCACCCCTATTTAGTGAGGGGTGTTCTATTTTTACAAAAATAGCTTCCTTAACTCCTCTCTCAAACCAGCAATGCTCTCTGGAGAGGATCTGGACTTGACTGTCCTCAAAAGAATGTCCTTTGTCCTTCAGGTGGAGGTGGACTGCT
>NW_018127919.1:3641640-3649089 GCF_001952655.1 Monopterus albus
TTCTGCAGTTGTGGGCACTTCCTCTGCCCTGTGATTTAAAGTTCTGATGACTCCCAATTTGTGTTGAAGTGGATGGTGTGAGTCAAAAAGCAGGTACTGGTCCGTGTGTGTAGGTTTCCGATATACTTCTACCTTCAGGCTTCTGTCCCCTCCCAAGTGGACTGCACAATCCAGAAAGGCCAGACAGTCATCTCTGGTGTCCTCACGAGTGAATATGAGTCATCCACGTAGCGGAACCATGGCTGGGAGCGGTACCAGTGAAGGAAGACAGGGCTTTCTCCTCAATTTCTTCCATGTACAGTTTGGCAACTATAGGAGACACCGGGGAGCCCATAGCACAGCCGTGTTGCTGCCTATAGAAGTGTCCCCTAAACTGGAAGTAGGTAGTGTTTAAACAGAGTTCTAGCAGGGTGCATACATGGTCTGGGGTGAGGTTAGTCCTGTTGGGGACATTGTTGGGCATCAAAGGACTGGAATATTGTATATGTCACGTTTCTGGTGAATGAATGTTATCACAGACTATGGTGATCAATCTTCCTAAAAATATGTCTTGGATATACTGTACCATACACAGTTGTAAGTATGAAAATAGATTGTGCAGTTTGAAATAATCTAAAATTAATAATTTTCACAAACAATAAAATGGGGGCAGGAAGAGCAAGAAGGTCAAAAGAGTAACATATTCACAATCTTGAATTTCTCACATTTTTATAAAAACCAAGACTCTGAATAAGAAAGTATACATCTAGGAATAGGCTTGTGGCACACCCGGTACATGAGCAAACCTGCCATGATGTAGATTATCCATGTAATGTCTGGGCAAAAAACTTAGCTCCTAAGAGACAATATTCAGCACACACACAAGGCAGCGTTGTGGTGTTGCGATAGGATACTGCTTTCCTCAGAGGAGCTCCTTTCTCTGTTTTGAGCACGAGATCGACGGGACTGTTTACTCCGTACTTTGCTAGGAGGTGTCTTCTGAGGAAAACCTTTGCTGGAGGACCGGCCAACCCGACAGCTAGGAGCTGGAGGTTCAGGGGGGATGTCTGTAGACAGGCGACACCTTTTTAATGGAGGAGCAGAAGTAGCACAGTCCATTTGGGTTGTGGAGTCTTGTTTTTCAAAAACATTCACTGAACCATCTGAAGGGGGCAGTGTGGCCCTCACAGAGTCAACATTAGGTGAGAGCTGTGCTGTGGCACAGAACGCTGCTTCATATAGCCCTATAGCCTGCTCCAGAGATGTGAAACTCTCTTTGAATGGGGAGGGAGCATTCACCGCATCACTCTGCTGAAATAAAGAAAATCAGACAAGAAAATTTATTTCTTATCACTCATCCAATTCTAAATTGTAAGTGCTGATAACACATTTATTTACAGTATATGTAAATTAATAAAAATTCTGTTTGCTTTTCCTGTCCAGGGTAAAGACAAAACAAACTTTGCCATTCAACAATTTAAAACTAAAAATGAGACATAGATGAAAGCTGTTACAAATGGACAGACTAAACTAATAAAAATAAACAATAGCGGATTAAGATACTGTATGTTCAAATGGTTCTACGGTGGGTTTTAGGTGTGCTGCAAGCACAGGTGATACTGTGAATTGAACAGAGTCCTGGTAGGAAATAGAGATGTATGATGTTCATTAAAAAAAAAATGCTAAAGGTGGATAACTGCAAAGGTAGACAGTCTCAACGCTCTCTGTCTTGTCTATTGTCTATTAAGGCTGGACCCGAATATCCGTCTATTTGGATATCGTTCACTGGGTAGATAATTACTTTTCAGCAACTGCTGTGGCTGTTGTGGGATTTCTGACCTTGCTGCAGCTGGTGGACAAACAGACAACATGCTGTCTACTGTTAGCCAAAGATCATTTATGAGGTAAAGGGGCATGACTCTGTAACACCCCTGAATAATCAGAGTGAACCGAGTACTTCTGTGTGGTTCCAACAGCTACAACAGAGTTGTGCTCCCCCCCAAAAATGGCCATGGAAAGTATATATCTAGCATCCAGATGGTATCTTTCAAAGTTAGAGCTGCTTCAGCAAAAAGCAAGCCAGCTTTTTCACTGTCTCCCTTCTCATCTTGCCTTTAGCCTTTCCATTATTAAGCAAGGAGAAAGTTCAGGGTTGCACACTCATGATGATAATCTTTAACAAAGGCATTCTGTTTTTGAATTGGTTATCTCACTTTGATGAATGCCTTTGGTACATACTGGGCACCTTACTACTACTATTATAGCTAATAATGCCAACATTCCAACAATAAGACAAGCCTGGTTGATCAGCCAATAGACACAGTAGTTCATTTTCTGGCCATGCTGACACATTTTTATAACTGAGCAGTCACCTCACTACCACTCCAGGCATGTCCATCCCTCATGTTCTTCTCCATATATCTCATCTTCTTCATAAAACATGCCATCCTCATGATCCGCCTGTTGGCCCCGAAAACAAAGAGTAATTGGATGAACCAAAGGTCCACTGATGGAAACCGCTGGTGTGACCCTAAGTCAACAGCTACTGGTGTCTACGAACCATCATATCTGGTGGAATTCTTAAATGACAATATAAATGGACTGGAATATATAAAAAAATAATACAGTGAACAGCAAACAACACACATACAGACAAAAAAATATTCAGTATATTTTTCTATTGTCAGAGTGGTGCTGAGGTACTTTCACCAGCAGTGACCGACTCTACATTTGGAAAATATCTGCCATTTTGCTTTATGACTTATGTGGTCAATCCAAAAAAAAAGATTAGAAAAGACGGATGCAACAAAGCTACTGCACTGACCCTTTGGACCTCACAGGTGTTATAAGAAGTTCCTGGGTATGGCACATGATTGATTCCTGCAGCCATATCAATGATAATCTCATCTCGATGCATAGGGATAGGTGGGCCTCCGCGCTCCTGCAGAGCCAAGACAATAACTGTTGTGTTGTCTGCACGGAGCATGCGCTCTTTCCAAAACAGCAGGGCAGTGCATCCCAGCCGGCGGGCACAAGACATTCCTTTTGGTCCCTAAAAGCAAAACAAAGCAGTAGATGAGAAAG
Source organism: Monopterus albus (assembly GCF_001952655.1). Classification (NCBI taxonomy): domain Eukaryota; kingdom Metazoa; phylum Chordata; class Actinopteri; order Synbranchiformes; family Synbranchidae; genus Monopterus; species Monopterus albus. The sequence continues at coordinate 3,644,704 of NW_018127919.1, forward strand.
AAAATATGAAAATCTATGAAATTCTATAGCTTCTAGGCAACAAAAGATGAAAAAGCCAAGGCAAAATAATCACATTCTAATAAAAATGAAAAGTTGATGGGGAGTATTAGTTGTGCCATTACGTACCACCATTTTGTCATGGCTGTAACACATATTAACTGCATTCTTGGATGGCATCATATTCCACAGTCCATCACTGCCGAGGATGATGTAACGATGTCGTTTGGGGTCGAGGGTCATCACAGTAGTGTCAGGCTCTGGAGAAACCACAAATTCCCCACTGTAGAAATCATAGCTCCAGAGATCGCCTGTCAACAGATAGGAAAATATGATACCTTAAGCAAAAAATACAAATGAACAATATACATGTAATTTTATGGACACCGATTGCCGAGGGATTTTACCAAGGGATCGGGCCACAGCCAGGAAAGGGATCTGGTCAATGACTGTACTCCTCCTCACAGGGCCGTTATGGGTTAATCTGGGCCTCTTCCACACAACACGATTCACTCCAGATTTCTTCATGATGCTACAGTTACAGTAACAACACAACAAACTCTGATACAAAAAAAACTTTTATGCATGACAGAAAATAAAACTCTTTTGAAAAGCACAAGCACAAGAACTGCTCTTCGTGTGATATTGACTATCTGACATACCTTACCTTATAATAATAATTCAAACTTAAAAAAGTACCTTCACAGAAGTAGTTGCCTATTAAGTCCTTTCCATCAACTCACCTGCCACCTAGTCGCTCAATCCTTTCTTTTTCTTTAGGAAGTTCAGGTTTATGGTCTTGTGTTACTTCAAGTGCCTGGAGTGTGATATCAGAGTCATTTTCTTTCACTCCAACCACTACTGCTGAATCCCCTACATGGGCAACATACATGTGAACTCCGCGGATCACAATCACACTGGCTGTAGTGCCTGATGTACTGGGCAGGCCGGTAATAGTCTTTGGCCACTCCGCTGCATGGAACAAAAGATAAATAAAAAGGCTTCTACATCATTAATGCTAATTGTGGTCACAGTTTACAAGGGAAACTGAATATCTAACTGTCATTAAGACAACAGACCAACTATTTAAGACAAAAGTAACACTTTTAACAAAAGCATCACTGGGAAAGACTACAAGAATACACTAGTACTAGTACTAGTACTAGTACTAGTACTAGTACTAGTAGTAAGCAGAAGGTATAGTGAATGTAGAAATACCTTACGGGATTAACAATATGTCTAATTTACATTTGGCACCAATAAAGGAATATGAGGGCTATAGATATAAGAAATAAGATAGTTAAAAAGAATTTCCATGAATTTCTCTTAAAATTGCTAATACTTCCTACCCTGCTCAGGAGAGAATCCCTCATTTTAAAAACATCAAATACTCTATGTTAGTACACACATATAAACTTTAGTTCAGTCAACAAGAAAGTCAGAGGCATATATGCACTTTAGGGATCTTGTGCCAAGAGATCTCAAGATATTAAAACATGACAATATTTCTTGTTGAGGTAAAAGCTGTCTTGCAATACGAGTACATAACAAAACCAAAGTAGCAGCTGAGTTTGGCGCTATGTTCACATTATTAGTCCAGCAAAAACGCAACTCCTGCTGTGTTTTAACGCAGCAAGCTGCGTTGGTCGGGGGTGAAGGGTTGCAGGCACGATACAGCCACGTTGTGACAAGTCGACGTGAGTAAGTTCATTTAATATTATGTATTGTCTTGTCTCATGAGCTAAGTGTATCATCACACCCCTAATGCACTTGACACGTTTTACTTCATTTTTGCAGCCAGTAAATACACTAGTATACAAAATTTTGGACACACTTTCCCATTCAATTCAATGGGAAGTGTGCCCAGACATTTGACTGGTTGTGTACAGCTTTACAAGCAACTATAGGGCATTGTCTGGTTCTGCATCTGTACGCATATTCACCTGAGTTTCAGTACCAAAGGCAGTTTAAGAAAAGTAAAACTACTACTATGGTTTAGACCCAAACACAGACGGAAAATGAGCCAAATTAAAATAATATGATTTATTCAATGAAAAAAAAGCACACCACAAACTCTTCTTCTGATTCACAAAGCATATGACCACATAAGCCAGGCTTACTTGAGTAAGTCAGGCTTATTTTTATTTATTTTTTGAGAAATTCTGTTTCATAAACATCATCATCATACATATCCCTACAGAATAGCCTCATCCTGCTCAGGCTAGCTTTACACCTCAGGCTTACCCAGTGCATTCTAGCAAACAGACTGAAACAGTATTCTCTACCAAATCCCACCCTATGGCACAGATCTTGTGTCAGGATCAGTGTTCACTGGTATTGAATTGATGTTAATAGTGAATTGATGTTATCTGAGCTCTTCTTTTAAAGCAATGAGTGAGTAGATTTTAATGTGGGCTTGAATTACCCCAATCCCATTAACACCACCAAATTAGCTCAATACAATATGCAAAAGTTGTAGGCATTTTAGATGATTAGATTCTTATCCATAATGCTGTACCACCAGGCAGGCATCTGACTGGTCCCAACATTCATTCTGGAGCATGACAATGATCCTGAACATCCAAAAAGAAAGAAAACTGCTGAGACAGATGGCACCATGTCTGACCGCCAACTATCCAAAACCCAAAGATCTACATTTTACTATATGTTATGCACAAGAAAAGCACCAAACATCACTTTGAGTTTTTTCACTGCACTGTATATGTACTGAAGGGGTTTTAATATTAAAGTACGATGCGTTATGCTTTTGTCACATTAACAATGAATTAAATACACGTGTTCAGTAAAAGCATAGCCTGTGATGCAGAAGGTAAACCAAAGGGTAAACCAAGCACCAAAATTAAAAATGGTCTGGCTTCTGTTATAAACACCAATTCGAGACCAAGACTGAATCACTACTTTAATGTTCTTATGGGATGTGTTTTTCTTGAGCTTTACCCACTTATATCTAGCACGCTGATGAAAACACACCGTTTGTTTTGTAGGGGTCATGTCAACTCTGAAAACTGTGTAGTGGTCAGATCACTGCTCACAGTGTTCATTCGTGGTGAGATGGGTCAGTGTGCAGAGGACTGAGCATGATCATACTGTACCAGTATGATGAGTATAACGCTATTACTGTTTCTGCTGACACAGTTTGCTAACCTTGTTGAGTGTGCGCCATCAATAAAAACATAACACAGACAGCCACAAATGTGAGGGGAAAGACAAGTAAGCGTAACTTTTAATGACTTACGCAGCTCTTTCCACATTGCATGGTGACAGGCGATGAACCCTTTCCGAAGAGCAGCACACACTTCACTATGATCTTTCGACCAAAACCCCCGCTGCCTTTTCAACAAACACCAGAGGTTTTCCCTTGCAAAATGTGCCGCTTCTCGACCCCCGTGACCATCAAAAACAGCGAAAAACGCCACTGACTTCCGAGCGTCTATTTGGTGTGATACCGGTGCACTGTTGTTTGATATATTTTCTAGCCACACCGCATAAGCTGGGCCAGATTTGCCAGTAACGTTATGATCGTGTGTTACATGTTCAGTCTGTATGATAGTTTCACTCTCTGCTTTTCCCTGTCCTCCATGTATCTGCGACTTTGGATAATCTTCGACTGTCGACGGTGTCGGCTCGTACTCGATTCTTATCTCGAGAATATCCTCCATGTATTTCCTCCCTCCTTGCTCGGAAAATGCACTCATACGAAATATTATTGCCTCGTCCATGATTGCGAACGCCTAAAAATAATTATAGGTTCAATAAAAGGACATATGTAGTTGCTAACTGTGGCTATTTTGCCGCGATAGTACGCCTGAAGCTTCCTTCTTTTTTGTTTATCTTCTCCGAGACGTCCAGCTGTACGTAATAACGTCATGCTTTCACAATTACGCATAGCACGTCTATAATAGTGATGTGACGTTCCGTATCGAGGCTTCGAAGCGTGTGCCGCGTAGGGGAAGGGGCGTTTCCGCGATGCGCGTATCGAGGTTTGCGTCATTTAGGTGAGGAGCTGAAAATGATTACGTCCGAAGCCTCGCTGCCCGGCTGTACCACGTGACTGATTCAGGAAGTGGTTCGGATTTTGCCGCGAGTTTTGACAGCGATATAAACCCCTCAGGCTCCATTCAAAATGTGGGTGTTTGCGGGAGAAAAAAAAATCGCCTAAGACCTGCCACAGTGGAGAAACTGTTGTTTTGAAATAAAAACCAATGATGTGTCCCCTAAACCAGTGGTCCCCAACCCCCGGGCCGCGGACCGGTACCGGTCCGTGGATCGATTGGTACCGGGCCGTACAAAAAACTATTAATTATTTCCGTTTTATTTATTATCTGAGTATGAACGATCTTTTATTTTGAAAAATGACCGCATTCTCTC
>NW_018127919.1:3651274-3692217 GCF_001952655.1 Monopterus albus
TCCAAATAATCATTTTCCATACTGCCAGTATATATATATACACAGTATACTGCCATCACTACAATATACATGTTTTGCATACTTCTTTATTTTGCTGACAGTTTTATTCACAGGCTTTCTGCAAAATGCCACACACTTCAAATTCATGCCAACTGATATTGTTGCATCCAGTAGATGTCCTACTAGAGCAAATGAAGCTTCAAGAAGCTTTGCGCTGGAGTGAACCAATTGGATGAAAGGCTTCATTGCTTCATGAAGCTTCATCTGCCCATCACTAGTCTATAATGCTGCATTTACTGGCACTCGAAAATATTGTAACTAGATGTAGCAACCTGTAGCGAGACAGAGTGTACTGTTTATAAAGATTACAGATTGCCACAAACGGCAGTCTTCTATGTGCCCCTTCAGGTATCTTAATAGTATCACCCCAGTTTGTCACTGAGAGCTGCTGTCTCACATGCTTTTGCATATTTAGCAGAGCTACAACGACTAAGATGGGGAAATGGCCGTTTGTCATAACTAAAACAAAGTTAAACCTGTTGACTCAGACAGGCCCATTGCAAGAGCAAACTAAACTGACAGAGCGTAAATATGAACACTTGTCTTTTTTCTCTTTAGCAAAACCTCAGTTACTTTTTGTTTAAAAAAAATAATTTAAAGACATTATAAACGCGGATGAATTGAGAATGATCAAATCTTTGTAGTTTTAATGGTCAGTAAACATTCGGTAGGTAGACTGCATTAGTTTTAGAGCTAGCTGTGCCCAATAAACAGAACTAAATTCACTGTGTATAAAGTAACCTCTGTTGCTGTCATACCTGGTAAACACTATTGTGACAATTCAGCTCCAGAATTAAATGCAAAGCAAAGAAGCTTTTCAGCTTGATGAATGTCAAAATTCATTTAAAATTATAGTAATTACCTTTGAATTGTTAATGCAAAATGATATATTTAACATTATTTGTTGCCCCAACATTTTAATGCATTATGTCATACGATATTTACAGCTAATTTGCAGGCTTGATAACTGTATGCTTGTCTTTCTTTAAAAGAAAAAGAGACTGATTATATATAAAAAAAAAATCAAAATAGCTGCATTTGCATGAGCTCCTTATCAAGTAGCGCCAGATGGAGGAAGTGTTAATCTAGTCAAATACAATTTTATTTTTAACCTTTTTTCCCAGTTTGAACAGAAATTCAATATACTGTAGGCTATGTCAGAAAGTTTCACAAATGGCATGATGGCAGTGCATCTAGTGTATTTTGTCATGGAAAATATGGAGCTTATATGTAATTCCCATTAGAACTGCGAAATGCAGTGTTCATATGGAAACCACTTTAACATTCAATATCATACCACACACATAGACAAGAAAATCAAGCTTGTGGTACTGGTTGTTGTGTATGTATCAGCATGAATTTATGACTGAGATCACAAGTCACTAGTTTGTGCAGTTCCCTATATGCCTTTTTTTTTACCTTGAGAGATGAGGTTGCTGTGACTTCTGTGAAATAACAGATTTCATTTAGAGACATATACAGATATTTGGCTTGCTTTGGCTTGCAGTGGTTAGTGCTGTCACCTCACAACAAAAAGGTTTGAGCCTGGGCCGACACAGGGTGTTTCTTTGTGGAGTTTGCATGTTCTCCCTGTGCCTGTGTGGGTTCTCTCCAGGTACTCCAGCTTCCTCCCACAGTCCAAAGACATGCAGCTTAAGTTGACTGGTGACTCTAAATTGCCCATAGGAGTGAGTGTGAGTGTGTGTGGTTGTTTGTCTACATGTCAGCCTTGTGATAAACTGGCAACCTGTCCAAGGTGGACCCCACCTCTCGTCCAGTGTCATCTAGGATTGGTCCCAGGGCAATTTACGTATATTAAAGCTACAGTATGTAACTTTTGTCAGATATTTTTGTTGTGAAAATGTGCTCCAAAACTAGTCTTAATATGGAGAGGTGCTGTCAAAGTCTCCTGTGACCCAGGCTCATTTGGCTCAGCAACCAAACAGGACAAGTACAAACTTCAGCAGACAGTCAGGACTGATGAAAAGGTGACTGGTGCAAGCCTGCCCTCCATGGAGGACCTGTACACCTCACGGGTCAAAAGGAGGGCGGAGAGGATCACTGCAGACCCCTCACACCCTGGACACAATCTGTTTGAACTCCTCCCCTCTGGACAGCGTTACAGGTCACTGTGCACTAAGACAACCAGGGACAGGGGACAGTTTCTTCCCCCAGTCTGTCACTCTGATGAACACTTGACCCACGACAGTATGACTGGACAATAACCCTCAATGCAATACCTGTAAATATACATTGTACAGATTATACAGATCCATACAGGTCTCTAGTTTTAAGTACTTTATCTTTATTCCTATTTATCTTGTTTCACAATGAGCATTCCTTTGTCTGTCTACATTGTTTACTGCCTTTTTATACTGCTTATTTTGCATTGTTTGCACTGTTTGTTGCTTGTTAATACTTTTATTTTGTTATACTACACAGCCTTATGCTGGTTTACTGTTTACTTGCCCCTTGCATGGGAATATGTACATGCACATGTCTGTCCGACACACCTTGCCAATAAAGCAGATTCTGATTCTGATTCTGACTACGTTTTGTTGCATTTTCATTTCTTGCAATTTCATAATAATAAATATCTGAAGAGCTGGGCAGAGCATGGCATAGTGTAGCAGATCACAGTAGAGTATAGTGAAGCAGAGAGAGGGAGTGCTGGGAGGAGCAGAGTGGATTGATTTGGAGTTTCATGCTAGTGCTACTTACATAAGATACATAATGTTGCTTTAGCAAGAAACTACTGATAAAATGCTTGTAAGGTGATCAGATCTTTTCACAAGAGAGAAACATTCTTATATTCAAATGTTTTTCATTGCAGCCCAACACAATCCTGTAGCCTATAGCTTATATAGGCCTATATATGCATTCCACTCAGGGCCTACTGAACGGGTTTTTCAGGTTTATCTCTCTCAGGTTTCTTTTCTCCTTTGAGAGAAAATCTTTACATGTCATTCCCTTGTGTCTAAAAGAGATAAAGAAAGAGAGAGCTAGGAGGTAAGTAAGAGAAGGAGAGAGGATACACATGTTTATGTGGAGAAATTGGAAATTCCACATTATGCTTTCCCTCAGTGTCTCCATCTCTTCATCCCTTAATACCCAATGCTTTGACCTTGACTTTAAACCTATTTTAGAATCTATCTACTCTGAGCTTTCTTTCTTTCTTTCTTTCTTTCTTTCTTTCTTTCTTTCTTTCTCTCATTGCTGTTTATGTCCATTAATAGTCCAGCCCTCAGAGAGGTCCTGTCTGGACTCAGGCCACCATTACAGATGAAGAGGCAAAACGATTTCCATGTAAATGGTGACAGAATGTCATTTTCAAATGAGAAAATCAATTCCTGAAGACTAAAGAGATGACACCTGGATTGCATTCTCACAGATTCTCCGTGTAGCTCTTGTATAATAGTCCTTCTACAAAAATAGCTTTGTTTGGATTTCTGACAGTGTATATGCTGAAGTGTCAGTCAGCCAAACCAAAGAGTTGAAAGGAAAAGGAGCTCAATTATTACCATGCAAATATATGGTAATATAACCACTAGTCATTTTTTTCAACCTGAGCAAATCACAGTTACTCTTAATGTCAGTGTGTGTGAACAGTCTTACTGAAGCAGCTTGTTTCTTCATCAGTGTATGGTCATGGCATCATGAATGACTGTATATTTATATATAAGTTGGCCTGGGTTGACCTCAGGGTTTGTCATTAGTTTGTGTGACAGGTACAGCATACAGCTAAAGAAACAATTATTAAGATCAAGACCAATAATGGAACACCTTATGGTCATGGAGAAGCCATAACCTAATGTCAGCAGGTTTCTTAGACATCAACCGTTTTCTAACAGAGAGATGACACATCAGGAAAACATCTATTTCACAGACATTAGTAAAGGCTTATCATCTCACTGCTCTTCCTTAGGTAAGTTGATTGTGCTAATTGAAGTAGCCTAAATATAAGATTCTGTAGGCAGATTACATAACACCAAAATATTTCAACACATATTGAGAGGTAAACAATGAATAAAATTTACCAAGCATGTGTTATCATGATTTTTAAAATCTCTGTATAAAGGTTGAAGTAATATGTGCAAATAATTTTTGCCTTATTCATTGAAGTAAAGGGCTATAACTCATGGGCTTAGTACTGTGTTTTGTAAAACAGTAACATTGCAGTAACAATGACAGTAGATTACATGAACCAATGAAGGTGACAAAAAGAACTTTAATAAAATAAAAATATAATGTTGCTGCTAAATTGCTTTCAGTGTTGTTTGTTTCTTCATAACAAAGCATTAAGAGATATTGTGCATGCTCCAAATACAAAACTATTTATATATTTTTCCATCTCTGTGTATGTCATCCGAGGATCAAGCTGCAAGAAGCTTAGTCATTCTGACCAATTAGGTAACATTCTTGCTAGAGAATACCAGGTTTCCTCTTGAGATGATTATTTGTCTGATATTACACTCTGCTCTTGTCAGCATGATAGATGGCCATGATATCGACTCAAGGTTAATTCCGAACCATGCCGCTGAAGTTAGATGAAGGATCTTGATAAGAGTAACATTGACAAGAGTTGTTTTGGGTCACATGTCCAGATGTACATCCAATGCAGTGGCAGGCTACATACCTACCTTACCCATCAATTTAGATCACAGAAGAATTATAGGTAAGAATACCCAAAATCCAAACATCAAAGAATTACAGTATATCCTTTAGGTGTATTTGGCTCTGCAGTATATTGTGCAGGTCTTATGCTTACTTATGTTACTATCAATTAGGAACAAACATATGAAGCTGTGGATGATCATGCCTGAAGAAAGATTGGTCTTTCCACAAAGTAAATATAAGAGGAATTAGAACACAGGCTTCTTGTTTCCTTTTTGTGCTGTTGGGATGAATGAATGTAATACAAATAATAACTAGAAAAAGCACACATGTATCCACTGACTCTTGCACATTGCTGTATATGGCAGATTGAACTGAATAAATAGCTGCTGAGCAATGTTACAGCTCAAGTTTTCTGCTGTTACTCGCATCGTTACATAGATGTAGATGCATTCGTCAGGGACTATGAATATTGTTTTCAATAAATAAAATAATAACCAAAAATAAAACCAAAAGTCAATTATTGTAAAAACTGTTCATCCAGTGGGAGTGAATTGGTGATGCCAGTTACACAGAGAAATGCACAGTGGGACAAAAAAACGCTAATGTTTCTGGTGGTGGAAATGTGTTTGTCTTTGCTACCGACAGATAAACTAGATGTTTTCCTGCCTTCTGATCAATGCATGCAAAGGTTCCAGCACCCCCACATTAAGTATTTGAATAAGAATAAGTAGGAGGCAAAAACAAATGGACAAGAACTATTGCAATTTCACCCAGTGAAAGAGAAATAAGCACGCTGGTTTTGCTGTGGGTAAATGTAGACCTTGTGGAATGCTTTTCTGCAGATTGTGAAGCACGCCACAGGCTAATAACCAAAAATAAAACCAAAAGTCAATTATTGTAAAAACTGTTCATCCAGTGGGAGTGAATTGGTGATGCCAGTTACACAGAGAAATGCACAGTGGGACAAAAAAACGCTAATGTTTCTGGTGGTGGAAATGTGTTTGTCTTTGCTACCGACAGATAAACTAGATGTTTTCCTGCCTTCTGATCAATCAAGTTTTCTGCTGTTACTCGCATCGTTACATAGCTGTAGATGCATTCGTCAGGGACTATGAATATTGTTTTCAATAAATAAAATAACCAAAAATAAAACCAAAAGTCAATTATTGTAAAAACTGTTCATCCAGTGGGAGTGAATTGGTGATGCCAGTTACACAGAGAAATGCACAGTGGGACAAAAAAAGTTGTACTGCAACAACACAGCATTGCTGCAGGTGGCTTGAACTGTGATGTGTCCTTTGGACATATATATTCTACATACATAACTCAAAATTGTGTCAAAGCAATGTTTTATAGTAAATAATAAACAGATGAGAAATATTGACACTGTCACAGATGCACTACAAATATTCAAATGCATTTGTATTCACTATTTACTGTACATTAACACACTGGTCTGCTATGCTTAATAAAAGTATTTAGGGTGATCTTCAACATATACACTGTAGTCCCTGATGTTCTCAGTGACTGAATGAGCACAAATGAAAAAATGAGAAAAATATTTTCTTGTCATTTAATAGTCTGAGGTGATAAAACCAAAATGGAAATTAAATTGTTGAAATTCAGCATTTTTAAATGTCCTTGAGTGTGTGAGTTGTCAGGCTTAATCTGTGATAGTAAATTGTCTGAATGCAGCCTTAGGACCCTGAGGATATTGAACCTAGGTTGCTGCAGAGGTAGGTTTGTGATTTGTATGCACCCCATCTGATAGCGTCTCCTGGATCACAGATGGATTATTTAGGCTTTCCCTTCAGCAAAGGGTTCTTCTTTTCTCCTTTTTTTTACTGATCTACAGCATATTCTCCTTTCTCTTCTCTCAGCTTCCACTGCTGGATACATGAATGCCTAAAATCACACACAGGCACAAATTGGACTATAGCAGAGAAAATAGAGCAATAACACTGGAGGAATAACCGGAGGGGTGAGTTGTAAAGTTATACTCAGTTATATCATTGAGGCTTGGTTAATAATTTCACTATGGTGAGCACATGTTTTTGGCATATGTGACTTTAGAAGGAAACGTAATCTTTCCCTCCCTGATTCATGCAGGAGCAGATGCTGTCCACGTGCTGGTGGAGCTGAAAGTTATCTGTGGCTAACACATATTGCTATAAATGTTAATTGTATCGTGATTAGTGCATGTTACCAAACTTTTATTCTTTAATATTTCTCCTTTACTGTGTCTGAAGAGTTAAAGTTTAGTTCATAAAATGATTTGAATAAATGTTTTACTGTACTTTGTGTTAATTGGAAAAAAAACTAAACTAAATTATAGCTTACATTACTGTAGGTACAAAATCTTAAAGAATAAACTCAGTCACTTCACTGATTATTATGAATGTAGCAGTATCAAATATGGTGACATTCTTATACTTAATCAATATAAAAAACCACATACTAAGAATGTTTTATACAAACTATACATTTATTTTAACAAAAGCAAACTACCACATGGTTTGCACTTCTATAAAACCAAGGTCTTCATTTTTTCTCTATCTTTCTGTTTTACATTTAATTGTCTGTTTAATTCTTAGTTTCTGGGTCTGAAAATCCTTCAGTGGTTTGGAAAACCCTAAAAGGATTCATCTATGGACATGCACAAGCAATAGTTGCTTGAATTGCATTCTGACAAATCTAAACTCATATCTTAAAGGATTCTTTATCTGCTGGATTTAATGTGTTTGGCTGTACTATACATTCAAAATATCTTTACTGTAAATGTGAAGTTGCCTTAACTGACTTGTCTGGTTATATAAAGGGAGGTTTTCCTCCTAGTAACCAGTAGGAAAGTATGTGAGCATGAACTTCTTCTAGTACTGTACTAGAAGAGGGACTAAAAGAGAATCACTTGTCAAGTTGAGTCAAATCATTGGGCTCATTTGCTATTAAATAGCTTAATCTGCAGATGCCTTCAACTGGGCCTGAGGTATTTATCAGAGAGGGATGAAACAATAGTTTGCTGCACATCATATATTTCCTCATTATTGCCACATATATGTTTTAAATGCAGCTAACAGCATGCTTAGTTGTCTAAGCTCTGATGCCCCAATGGCATATCAGGGTCATTCATCCTCTGGGGCCAAAGGTCACTGCACCTTGGGGCCGACCCATGGAATCATTTGCTTCTCAAGACTAGATTTTCTCCCCCACACTGCCTAATCAACTGACTATAAATTAGCACTGTGAGTAGTGACAGAACTCCGGACATTGTCTTTCATACTTTTAATATCATCTGTCTTGCTTTGATAGCTCCCTTAATGCATTATAGTGGCAGTGATTAAAGCCTGTATAGGTCTTCCCAGCCATTCCCCCAAAAGGTACAGCCAGATATCAGTGATAAGAGCCAGGTGTTGATCAGAACTCTTCAGTCTTACATGGAGGAGAAGACAGACAGACAGCCTTGTGTAATGTCAAAGCATATAATATATTACTTTATCTGATTAGAAGTAATATACAGTATGCATGGGGTTTGTGAGTCCATCAAACATCTGAGTCCATCTGTTTCAGTAGCAGAAGCCTCTTCTTCCACATACTCCCACTGTAGCCTTGATTTAGACTCCAGCCCTTGTTCAGAAAATAGTCCGTGAAACATCCTTCCTGGTTGTACCCCCTGCATTCACCCAGCACATGAATGGTGCTGCACCATTGAGCTATGATTAACCATCACAAAGAGTCTGCATTGTGCATATACTGTAGATGTATACAGATTTAAATATCCTTGGCCTTAAACATTACTGTGCACAGTTCTGTGGCATGAAATATATACTGTACCTCCAGCATATAAATTCTACAAATATATTGTACAAAATGGGGAGAAATGCATTTGGTGCTTTAGTAATATATTCCTGCAAATGCTAGGTATATTGCAAAATCTGATAGTTAAAATTTTTATTCACAATAAATATCTTTTAACTTAAATTATCTTCCTTTTCACTTTTTGATGTGATACACTTGGTATGACATACTGCACTGCATGTATTTGTCTATATGAGCACAGGGGGATCACACTGTACCCACACAGACAAGGGAGAAAAGATGAGCAGGGCAGATGCTGAAAACTGATTCTGTTCACACTCCAGTGCTTTCTACAGTATGTGATCTGTCTGTCTACTATAGCGAGAGCTGCTGTTCTGTCTCATTGACCATATGTTAGATCGTAAGCTGTGATTACTCCCCAGTAAATAGAAGAAGAAGAGGGAAGGGGAAATCAGAAGCCCCCTCTCCTTTGATATGCAGACTCTCCCCTTTAGCTTTTATTATCAGATATTCAATTGTCTTTTCTTTTTTTCTTTTTTTTTTAGCAAAGGCAACTTTGCATGTGCTGAGTGCATGCATGTCTGCATATGTGCATGTGTGTACAGTTACTGTATGTAGGTAATATGTACATTTATGACTCAGTATGAAGAAACTCATAGGTTGGGTGCAGTTTTTCTTATTGCACTACATGATCAACAAAGTTAAATGGAATTGGTTTATTCACAGAACTTAGATAAGACAAGACACAGACAAGTGATATACTACGTGTTCACTACATAACCTGCTAATCTTTACGTGGTGCATCCCTGACCTGGTTTTCTTTGTCTTCACTGGCACCATTCCTGTCAGTCTTTTCATTTCAGGCTTTAGATTTTCTGGTGTGAAAGTAACATTTTCCTGCTGGAGTTATCAGCATATTACACACACACACACACGCCTAGGTGCTTTTTCTGTTTCACTCATATAATTTTTTTCTCCCACTGGCATATTTTTAAATTAAATCTTGGATTTATTATGCGTTTTCCCTTCTACACCCACTTTCTTCCATTCTGCTTTCGGTCTTCCCCAGAAGATGTTAGATAAAACTAAACAAAGTAATTTTATTATTACCACCTACATTGAATATTCATTGCTCTACAAAATGCAGTCTTTCTCGCTCATTATATTAGTAGTGTATCCATTTGAATATCCACTGACTTTGTGACAGCAGATTTCAATATTGAATATTACATTATTGTGGAATGTTATTGTTTCTGGCTTTCATAGCTTTTGAAACATCAGCATCTTTACTAGATTAATCAAATACTGTAAAAATCTACATTATATGTTGCTTTACACATCAATCACAAGAGGGTAGTTTAAACATTTGTGTGTATACCATGTATACAAATATACAACACTGCCTTTCACAAATTATTATAAGCCTGACCCAGAATGAAACCCTTCTTCTAAAAACTCCTTCTTCGCCTTTGTACACAGTATAAATATTAGTTGCTTTTAATATTTACTAAACTAACAGCATATTTGTAGCTGGATCTAAATACACAAAACAAGGATCCGCACCCTTCTCATCACTGTGCGCACACTATATCTACTTTTTTTGCTCGACTTTGAGCATATTTACCATATTGGCTGCTGGTGTTTCTCAGAACAATTAAAGCGGCTCATGGAGTTGGTGGCCACAGGGTGCCAAGACATTGCAGGAATCTGGCTGTCCATCAGACAGCTAGGATGGATTTCAAAGCTGTTTGTATCACAGATGGTTGATCAGTAGAAATGACTTCCTATTTCTCTCGACTGGCACTCTCACTGTGTTCCATCACCATTCCCAGTTGACAGCAAGGTTGTGTTTTATGTTTTCTCTCTCTCTCACTCTCTCTCTCTGTGTGTGTGTGAAGGTATGCATTAGTTTGAGGGCTTAGGCTGGGATGTGCAGCAGGTACTGTAAACATGAACATGTCCATATTGTGTTTGACTTGGATTATGTATGAGCACATGAAATTTTGATGGGATACTTGAACATAAAGCATAGCTACAGTCAGTTTTACACAAAGCACAGAGATAGCATGTTTAAGATGTGCCATTAAAGCTGTGTGTGTTGGAATATTGCAGGAAAAGCAACACTGAAGCATCCCCTTGCTATGTGTGGATTGGATGAGACTGAAACAAACAGATTCTGAGTTTGGCAGTGTACCGGATGGATTTCAGAATAAAGTCCATCTGTTTGCCTCTTTTTTTTACAGTGGAATTTCATACAGGAGCTTGGTTGTACACACCCACCAGCAGGGCAGACAGAGTTAGTGTGATTCCACTTTGTGGGAGTAATTGTATGAATCTCCTTGAATGACACAGCGCTTGAACATAATAGAACATTGCTATGCTCATAATTGTGGGGAATCAAAAATGTTAAGTGGCACATACTGTATAGCAGAAGGGGTTCAATAAATCTTGACAATAATGCTTGATGTGCAGACTTTCTTTTTCAAAATTCTAGTATGTAGTAAGTTAAATTTAAAGCCAGTTAAAGGCATGTTTTGCATCCTGACTAACTGTGGAGCACCATGTCTAATGATCTCTTTATTCCTGCAGTGTGTGTCATTCCTACAGCCACAGTATGTGTGATGTCTCTATAACATTATAACAGACTCACCTGTCTTTCTCTCCCAGGTTTATTCGAGACTTATCAAGACACTCTGGACCATTAGAGACCATGAGGGCTGTACAGTCACCCATTACATTCCTTCACATCAGCTTGCTCTGTTTCAGCCAGCTGCAGCGGGGCCATGCTGTGGACAGTTCCTCAGGTGAGAATGTCTTGTGTGGATGGGAGAAAGATCAAGCTAGAAGCCTATTTGACAATGCTATCTTAATGCAGAAAATCTGCACTTTGTAGGTGCACTTATGCTGCCCTCTTGTGGCTGGAATTCTTAAGGCAGAACGATGGTACACTAACAATATCCATGACTCCTCACTGCCAAATCCTCAGCCAGTGTTAAACACATGCATACATTATTGGAAAGTAGTGAGTCTTTTGGCACACATTATTTTGGTTTGTGCATGTTATAATTTAATTTATGAATAGAGGGCATAATATTTCAGGCTGCATCAAAAATTTAAAACGTAAATAATAATCTTCATTATTCATTTGTGACATTTACTCACTTTCCTGTTGATTGTAAAACTTATGTCAGAAAAAAAGTAAGCAATATTGTACTTTTTTAATTAACATGTTGTTGGTCCTATACAAACAGATACAAGAAAACACAAAGAGAATCATGAGGCCATCACCCAAACACCTGCATCTGAACAAGACAACACCGCTGGATACAGAGGTTTGGACCATTTGATAAATGTGATTTATATAAATCCGGTTGATATGAAGCACTGATGTTTGATATAATACTGTTCATTATGTTGTTGTTACTGCAGCATGTATAGTCAATCAAAAGCGTATCCTTGCACCTTTTGAAGTCAAAGGATATAGTTGCATGTTACAGCAGAATATGTTGTCAAGTCTGTTTTTCTGCCAGAATGTTTTATCCAGTGTATTTCTTCTATTTCTACTGTCTACTTTTGTTTGGGTTTCATCATGTAAAATAAATCTCTAAAATAAGCCTCAGCAAAGCCAGCGGTCAGAAAAGTGGTGCTCCATGTTGTGCTGACTCTGTGTTTGTCCTCGGAAAGCTACAACCTTAAACCCAATTCCCAGGAAGAGAACTGTGTTTCCTCTTGCTGACAAAGACATTAATACCTCTTAAAGCCAGCTCAGCAGCTGTAGTCCTCAAGTGTTGTGTCCAAAGCCAGCACAGTTCAATACCAATCCACAGTTCAGTTCCCTTTGTTTTGACATTTCATGGTATAGGCCCTGACATAGGATGTGCTGGGATAAAACGAAGCTAGACATTTAAGAGGTCTCTCTGTAGCTTTTACAGACAATGGCAAATTGCATCTTATATGCTGAACAGTCTTTCTGACACCTGGATCACACTGGAGTTAAAACAAAGACAAAAATAAGATTCAAATGATTACAATTCTGGCTGTTTTGGCAAGAAATGTCATCATCTAATGCTTCAGATTGTGTTTCTTGATCTACCTAGTTCCTCTTTCAATATAGGAAGCTTTTGTTTCTCCATACATAAAATCCTTGTAACACAGCGGGAAAATAAAATTGACAGTGAGACACTGAGAATTTGAAAGGATGTCCAAGACTTAGCAGCTAATAAGACCATTCGGATGGCAGCCAGTTTGGAGGAGATCAGGAAAAGAAGGAGCATGACTGTCTGTCATTTTCTTTCAACATTTTGTATGACCCCGAGCAATGGTAGTGATGTACACTGAGATGCACTGACAAGCAGGCAAAGATAAAATCAGGCAGAGGCAATTGAAAGACCTAAAGGCCTGTCACAAGTAATAGGAAACTGGGAGAGTGGAGGCTCAGCCTGGAAAATAATGGGGGAAATATTGTAGTGGAAGAAAAAGACAATAGCAGTGATGTGTTACATACAAAACTACCCACTGATATGTCCACATCGTTCACTTGCCTGATATTCTGATGGCAGATCTGGACACATCATTTCAGTGAGGATGATTTTAAACCTGTCACTATTTTTAATGGACAAAACAATGACTAATAGTGGACTAGCTGAGGCCAAGCTTATTGCTCCGTGGAGATTCTAAATTATTTATTCCTTCGTAAATTTTTTTTGGATTTGGCTTTGTGCTTTTTGGAGACGTTTTTTCCTCTGACTTAAAAGCAACTGGAGAGCCAGTTTGGAGAGAAATAAATAAATATAGGTCTCAGTGCTTGGCAGCATGTCCCCGAAATTCTTGCCATTTTACGCCATGTGTTACCATGAAGGTGCATAAGTCTTTGTGTCTATTTTTCACCATCTGTTCCTGGAAATATTGGTGTTGGAGATCCACTGGATTGTGACCAGTTGTGAAATGCAAGACAGAATTCATAGATCCTACAATTAGCTGTGTGCACAGCAACTATTGTTAGGGCCCCATAAGCAAGAGCTCCACTGGTGAACCCCTAGCCTCTTTATGCTTGTCATTTGTGATTGTTTATTTCAGCTATCGTATTCCTATTAATACTATGAAATGCAGTTACTACATGAGCAATACTGTATTGTCCTCCATAGTGCTTTTGCAGTCATTTGGTCACAACCAACTGGGCTGTGAGAGTCATATAATGGAGATAATATTTACTTGGAAGGAAATGGAAAAAATGTGAACAGAGACTGTATAGGGAATAGAAATGCAATAGCAGTGTGCAGCAAAAATGTTTTATTGAATAACAGGGGAAATGGCAAGATAAAGCAGCTGTGAAGTGGAGAAAAGAGAAAAATGCAAAAAAGGAAATGTGGGGAGAGTGGAAGATGTTCTTGAATGCAAAAAAAAAAAAAAAGAAAAACTAAAACAGAATGCATGCTTGTGGTGGGACTGTAATTTGCTATATTTTACTGGCTGTTTACAAACTGCATTCAGTGGTCCACAATGGGCAATTAAAGGATTTGAGGTGAGAGGGCACGGACGGTTAAAATAATAAACTTTGCTCAGTCTCCATGTGGCTTAAAAGACCATCACTATTTTCTGTGGTGTGTGAGTGAGACAGGGAGTTTGAATTTGTTTAAATACATAACTCTCTTTTTTCTCCTGTTACTACTTTTATCCAAATATGCAAATGAATTTTCAAGTGTGTGTTTTATTGCATTATGCATAAACTTAACTTGGCATATTGTTGTAGTATCATGCAACTTACTATATCTTATTCTTATAAGCCTTTGGTGATATCAGAGTGGAGTGGGCAGAATTAGGGTGCAAGCAGAGGTTTAAAATGATACAACAATAACGGAAGAAACCCCCGACAGACCCCGGCTCTTGGTGGGCGGCCTTCTGCCTCGACCGGTTGGGGTGAGTGGATAGAGGAGAGACAAAAGAAGAAAAGCAACAAGACACAACAATCAAACACTGATCAGGTCGATGTGGCTGGTGACTGCTCGTCAGAGACGTAGAGCTCCAGGGCCAGGGCAACCTGCAGAAAGGTACAGGGAGAGAGAGAGGACACACTACGGGAGAGAGGAGACACAAAGTTAGTGACATGTAATGATGGTATATAGATGCATGGAGAGGGGAGGAGAGAAACTCAGAGCATCATGGGCCCCCCAGCAGCCGAGGCCTATAGCAGCATAACTAAGGGAAGGCTCAGGGTCACCTGATCCAGCCCTAACTATAAGCTTTATCAAAAAGGAATGTCTTAATTCGAATCTTAAAGGTAGAGCGGGTGTCCGCTTCCTGAACTGAGACTGGGAGTTGGTTCCATAGGAGAGGAGCGTGATAGAGCCTTGTCATTAAGGGCTTTGTATGTTAGGAGAAGGATTTTAAATTCTCTTCTGAATTTTACAGGGAGCCAGTGGAGAGAAGCTGATATGGGAGAGATATGATCTCTCTTGCTAGTTCCTGTCAGTACTCTGGCTGCAGCAACATTTTTTTTACAATGACATCTTAAAAAAAATATTTCAAACATTTGCTATCATAACTTGGAATAAAAAAAAGTAAAACAGTTAAAAATAACATACATACACAACAGAATGTTCCTGTATTTTTACAACTGAGATGATTCATTTACAGTAAATGTATTCAGTTCAACATTCCCATGTCACCCCTTGAGCTACATGTAGGCGGTGCTTTTACTGACAATACAGCAGCAACAGCTTTTACATAGGATTCCAAAGCCCTCGAGGCATGTCTAAAGACATTTAATTATGCCTTAAAAATTGGTTTAAAATCACAACTACTCCAATTTGTCCAGTAGCTGTTGAATGTCTTTTTGGCCACGATAAATTCTCTTCAATCCTCTTGGAAAATAACAGCAGGATGAAAGGTTGAGGTAGTTAAGAGTGGTCACTTGGCTGATGACTGTCCTAAGGGCAGGTGGGGTGATCCTTGCCCCACTCAGATTCAGTGAATGTAGGGTGTCTCTTTCATTTGCCTGAGCAAGGTAACTCATTGCTATCCCTAAGTCCTCCTCAGTAAAGAGCTGATTTACAATGTCAAGCTGTTGCAGTGTCTGACTCCGCTTTTGGGTCACCATGTGGATTCCCTTCTTTGGGGATGACAACCCAACATGGCTGCTGAAATACTGTGCTCAAAACAGGCACTCAAGCTCAAGACAAGGTAATGCTGCGAGACCCAACGGAGTTATTCGTGAACAGCCTTGCAGGTCCAGCACCCGCAGCCTTGTGGAGCCAAAAAGAATGTCCCACAAATCTCTGTCTGTCAGGTAGGAATAAGAAGTGGTTGCGATACATAGCTCCTCCAGTAACGGGAAGCCCGACATTGAATCGGCACCAGTTGTGACGAGGTTGGACATTCAGCATCCGGAAGGTCTTGAGTTTAGGGCATGCCATCTGTAGTGCCTGGATGCAAACAGGAAGTTCACAGTCTTTACTGTCAAGGTTTGTGTTGACCTCCAACAACTCAAAATCAGGACACTGTCCTCTGGTTATGGCCATCAGAGGTCTCTCATACTTTAGTCCATGAGTGAACCAGATATGCTTGATCTGGCTCCCATGATTTTCAAGGCACTCCAGGAGACCCTCAGCCTGAAACTCTGAATGCTGGAGATTTATGCTTTGCAGAGACCGGCTGTGCAGACCAACGATGTGGAAGGCCCTTGCTGTTAGGCCTGTGCAGTAAGACAGTGTGAGGGAGCGAAGGTGAGGGCAGAACTGCGACACAACCTCTACTGCGTAGTCAACATTGTTTTTCCAGTGACAGAGAAAGAAGCTTCGCAGCTGGAACAATCTGTTTTCTGCCAGCCAGTTAAAACTCTCCTTTATCTTCTTCTCAGTTTTATGGAGCTGGCTTTTTCCTGGTGCAATCCAACAGTAACCTACAGTGACCTTACGCCACAGAACTGAACTGGAGGCAGCAGCGTTCCACAGACGACAAACTCTCCCCACCCTGCATAAAAATGGTACAGCACCATCTTGGGTGATCAGCACCTCTTCAGGAAGACACTGACCCCATCTGTGGTCTGTTTCTTTCTGCGGCACCACCAGAGTAGTGCCCGCTTCTGTCTTGGCAACTGGATTATTAGCCAGTTTAGGCTTGGCACAGACTGTCTTTTTTTCTCAGTCTGGTTAGCTTTTAACTTTCCTTTAGATAGTTTCTTCTTTTTACTTCCCTTCTTCTGAGCAGTCCAGGCTGGGGTAGGATACTGAGAGGTACTGCTTGATATGACAAGAAGCATATCTTCCCCCTGATGCACAGTGTAGTGAAGCTGGGCAGACTTTATCTTTTTTTAGCTTCTTTGCTTTTGCATTTGTTGGTTCACCAGAGGTCCTCTTTAAAGATGACTTCTTCAGCTTTGGTTCATCTGCTCTGTGACCTGATGTATTTGAAGTGCTTGGTGCACTAAGAAAAAACTAAACTAAGTGTTAAGAAAAAACGTGTACTATATGTAATGCACACAGTAAAACAAAGCCTTACACTAAACAATGAGCTATTTCCTATAAATAATCTTCACACCAGACTGTGCTGCAGCCATGCAGCCAGCAGAGGGAGTGCTGGTCTGCTTAAACAAAATACATCTCTGAGCTTTACCTCAAGATAAAAGCAGCAACTATTAACTTTAGAATGGATGACTCTTTCTCAATTCAAGTTTTATTTCATTTAAGTGGAATATCGTTCAGGTTATGCGATTATTGCCATACCATTCTTGATATGAGGACATCATTTGTTAGGTAATTCATTGCTAATACACCTAAATGTCATCTAATTTCCCAGAGGTCAAAGGGGAGAAAGACTGATCAATTTTTCTCTTGTGAAGAAGAAGAAGCTCAATGTTGCTGCTGCCCTGTGTGGCTCATTACAGCTTTGTTTTCCTATATGTGCTGCCTGAGCTGGTCCCTTTAGGTTTTAATAAGGACGCAGTGAAAGTGCACGTGTTTCTGTTTTGATAGGAGCATAAAAATAGTATAAATCATTTATGGTCACTTTCAGAAGTAGACGCGATAATATGTGTATTTTTGACACATAATAAATTATTGCACTGGGGCAGCCAGGCTGCTGCCAATCAGTAAACTAGAAACAAAGCTCGAAACAGCTTGACTTTCATTTGTGGGACTTCATATTGTGGCCCATTGTCTGCAATATTTAATCTATTTGATGTGGAACTTTTAGTATCCATGCAATAATTTGGATGTTTTTCTGCATTTATTGGGCTGCTGTGGTCTGGATCTTTGTCAGAAGGGACGATCTTGATGCAAAACCTAGCAGAGAGGATGGTGAATGTATGCGGTTAAACGGTGCCTGACTCGCAGGAATCTTCCTGCACAACAGAAAAGCCTCTGACTGGGAAAACCAAAGTAGCACTGAGCGCAGAGACGCACGGCGCGTCATCGCAGCGCCAGTCCCACGAAACCGTGGTAAAAGGGGGTGAAAACTACACATTTAAACCATCAAAGTTAGTGCAACTAGATGCTTCTTCTCTTTGGACTTTGCTCTCTATTCGCTTCTGAAGTGGAACTAACAGCGAATGTGACCACCGACCGACGAATTCCACGAAGTTATCTACATGTAGAAGTGAGGAGTTCGCGAGGACCGGGTGAGAAATCCGAGAGGTGCTGAGTGGATTACATCTTGAGTAACCCGCAACGATTCCTCCAACAGATGTGAACTTTGATTCAAACAGAAATTCACTCCTCGAGGACCAGCTCTGAACATTATTATCTGTAATACAGCCGAGATTAGGAACTATCCTCCTACCAGTTCTCCGGTTCATCGGTTCTGCAGTAGAAGTTTTGATATAGATGAAACAGACAACAAATAACGCATTCTAACTGGATTTACGCCGGTTCCAGCTGCTCTTAAATGATGCCTACCTGTTTGATGGGAATTTGCTATTTACTGGCATTTCTACAGATTTGTTCAGGTATGGGTTGTTTATTGTCAAGACATAGCTTATTTTGTTATGCTTTGTATGCGAGAAGTTTCCAAATATGTGCTGCATGAGTAGAAATGGTGATTTAAATAGCGATGGTGCATTTGTTAAGTTTCATCTGTCCTAGCACACTGCGGGTATCGGACACCGTTTCCATGTGTAACCAGCTGTATCAATATGTGGCCCCTGGCCCGTTCTGCTGGTTGCCAGGTTGTTGAAAGTGACCCATTCATCAACATCCCCTGCCACAGTCCAGTGAAACACAATATCTTTTATTACACGCCAGCGAACACTCATGACCATAATAGGTGTCAGAATGAAAGAACTGAGGCACAGAGCAAAGTTTATGTGAGAGCATGTTTTGTACATTGAATAAGATCACTGGCATGATCAAGTGCATGTGAGGTGTCAAAGAAGGGCATAGGTTATCATCCTCAGCCCTCAGTGGGTGCAGCTGCTGATTATTAAGTAACAGTGAGACTTCACTTGGAAGTCCCTTACCAGTCAGACCGGTGAGGGTGTGTTCTTTTCACTGGAGAGAAATAAGGCTCTGTGCGCTGACAATGTAATTGTTCTGTGTGATTTATTAGTAGACAATTCAATTAACACTCTAAGGTTGAAATAATTCTTGTGCACCCCAGCTGATACTGTATAGCAGGTGAGTCCTGAGGTAAGATGTTTTGAAACCAATGAAGTGATGGCTAAAAATTACAGAAAAAAAACAAGAAACTAAAACAGCAATAGCAACAAAAGAAGCATTCTTAGGACATGTGCCATTTATTTATGCCATAAATGCTGCTGAGACAAACAGACTATTGCCAAACATCATGCTCACTGGATGAAATCTGAGACAGAGACGGAGAAAAAGGCTTTGTGTTACTCATATTGTGTAGTAGGCACTGTGTCGGAGGGCTAAGGTTCATTCCAGGAAGATTAACTCAGACATAACACTGATATAACCCTGTTTCTGCAGGTGGAGGTTGGGCTGCACATCACCAAAGAAGAGTCTTGAACATTTGGACTGCTGACAACATACTTTCTTCTAGATTTTATTGGTTCACACATATTTTTCTTTAGCCTTTATCACAGCTGCTACTAGCCACTATGGCCCAGTCAAGCACCACACCTTCCAGGTGTATCCATACCCCTAATATGATGTACAGTAACACTAGGTATAGTCAAATAGATGCGTAGTTCTGAAAGATCGGTTATCTTCAGCCTAGATCTTTGGATAAAAGTCCACACCACTTTTTGAAAAACACATTTTAAGATAACAGTGGATTCTAGGCTATGACTTTAGCCTGAAATTTTAAACAAATTGAAACATACAAAATTATATTTTGGTCATAATATTCATTAGTGATATTAAAAACTTTCCATGCACTTTTTTGGAGCCACGGGCTACAATAATCAAGAAAAAAAATGAATGAACTGAAAACTGAATTAATGAAAAGTCCTCCCTCAGATTCCTTGCAGGCACCAGTTTTACTTAATCTGCAAGACAAAGACTGCTGTCAGTAACATTAGCAGTGGTCACAGACTGAACAAAGAAGCAGTATGTTTTCAGCATTAGAGCTTCCATAAATGTTTGACACATACATGTCTGATAGCTTTATTTGGTGCTGGACTTCCTTTCCTTGGTTGAAATACTTTTTCACACTTCAAAATATAGGTGTTTTTTCACACCATTATTTTTGGATTTAAAACAAACACAATAGGGTTTATTTATACTTTCCAAACCAAAGATACCACTCAGAGCTGAAGTGGTATGGATGTAGTACAGACTTTTTACCAACTGTTTTCTAATTTTTCAGTGGTAACTCAAAAAAGGAAACACACTAGGCTTTGCCTATCCACATGAATTGGACAAAAATGTGTGTGACACCAGTTTTCCAGTTCATTGCTCCCAAATTTCCAAACTTGGTAACCACACAGTTCAGGGGGTTTCAAGAGTACACAAGGAGGTTTGTGCTTATGCCACAAGTATTGTCCTGTTGTCTGCTTTTTAAACCAGTTCAGTGGATCAGACTGAACAAATGCTCACTGATTGGCCAGACACTGCAGTTTTAACTTATGTGACTTATGAGAGATAATAGATGTACTTGGCCATGACCCTGTTTAAAGCCTTGTTGTGGCTGTGTTTGGGTTGTGCATTTACAGCATAGCTATCCACCATAGATTACAGGGGTTTTTGGACACCATAGCTGGGATAACTGCCAGATGTTCATGCCTGTCCTTGAAAATGTTCCCTGCTTAACACATTGCAGCCAGAATTATTACATGTTTTTCCAAACTACTTGTATTTAATGCATACCCAATCATTCCCTTGCATGGTAACATCAAAGGAACAATGGTCCATCATTAAAACATCAAGTGGTGCTGTTAAGTGACTTCATTGTACTCAGAATTAAGTGAAACCTGGAACTCCCCTTAGCTGAGAGTTTAAGCTCTGCACAATAAATCTGCCACTGCTAGGTGGATGATACATAATAATCTAAATGATGGCCATTAAATGCATATACAGTACTCACTTTGAAATGGCTTTGTCCCTTTTATCCCACAGATCATAATGATGCATCCTCAGAGTGATGCTGTGACTTGGCTCACCAGTCTACCTGCTTTGTTGGATGGTCTGTAAACACTGTTTAATAAGTGGCTCAAGGGGAAAATAAAAAAGGCCCATCCTGTTATTCATTGTTATGATGGTTGTCTCACAGCTGCAGTTTCATAGTACATGATTTTGTTAATATGTTCATAACTGTACTAGCTAGGGTAATAACTAGGATCATTTCTGTAGCAATAACTGACCAAAGTCCTCTGAGGCTTATTTTAATTTTATAGACCATCGTGTTCATGTGTTGTCAGTGGAGAAGTAGTACCTGTACAAGAGGGGCTCAGAGTCAAGCGGAACCTAATTTCACCACTGGTGGGTGCAGCAGTTTGACTCAGACATCTGGCTTTCCTGCTGGAGTTAGCTGCACACAGGTCAGAGTTCACATGCACTTATACTGTTTTGTGACACTTGTGGCTGCAAGAGGGTGACATTTTTTACTCAAACTATTTCCCCACATTTGTTACAGAAATCCACCTTCCCCCAAAAGGTGGCCTGTGTTGTCCCCTAAACTAATGAGACTTTGTGAGGGTGACAGTGAAGAGCGGAATCTCACTACTATGAGGAATTGTTCACTGTGGATGATGGTGCTAATAGGACAGCTTTGTATATGCTGTCGAGGCTTCCTTTGTTTGTTGGGTGAAACTGTCAGATTCCTTTTGTTCTTCTGTAGAAATAATGTGACTAATATGCTGGAGACCAGTTTGCTAGGATGTTTATTTGCTGGAGCTAGGGGTGTGTGACAAAAAAAATGATATCTGGATATTTTCTGGGATTTTGCTGGTAACAGTAAGCAGACAGTATTCTGCATTCTTCAAAAATGTGTTTAAGTCTAATATTGTACAAGGCCGCTCTTGTTAATAGGGTGGTAATTGTTGCTGCTTACCAATGCTATTAATGGAAACAATATACTGTATTTAAGAAAACCAGGTCTTATTTATTTACTTAAAACTGGAGCATTAATGTAAAACAGTGCACAAACATTGAAATTACTTTTGCAGAACGAATCCACTAAAGTTTGCTGAGTGTGTTTGTACCTTGGCTGGCTTAGTCCCGTCATTGACAGCTGACTCCCAAAGCTTTTATATGGTGAGTTCTTTACAGTAGCCAGTTTCCAACTTAGTTTTTTAGTCCATCTTTTCAAAAGCCAGACTACTGTACCTCCATGTGAGTACTGTATATATGTATGTGTGTATATATATATATACAGTATATATATCCTCACACATGTCTCTCCTAGTGGAGAGACATGTGGTATGGGAATGAGGAATGAAGAAATGTATTCACAGTGCAGCACTTTTCTGTTTCATTCTTACAGACTTTGAATCTGGTAGCATGCTAAGTTGTCTCGCTCTTCACTGCTGGACGTGACTCTGGCACAGCTTTCAGCCTTAGGTGGGATTAAAGTTTAAACTATTTATGTCTTTCTCATCCATGCATGGGATTTATCAAAGCTGATTTGAGGGTTATGTCTGCATCTACAGGATTTACGCAATCAGATGAAAATGTGAAACCTTAAATTATGTGCTTATCTATCATACAGGACACACATGCAGCAGTTCATGTAGAAATGAGGCCTGACAAATGAACATTGTTTGACACGTCTTTTGAGATCACTATTACTTCAAATATGCCTATAAGAAATTTGTCCACTAGAAAATGTTGAGCTAGAATAACTGCAACTGATCTTTCTTGTCTCTCAAACCCCAACAGATGTTGCTGGAATAGTTTTCTTCTGACTCAGTTTGCATAAATGCATATGTAATGGTGTTATTGTAAGCTTGTTTTTGATGTGTGTGTTTGGATTGTTTCCTGAAAGCTATGATTCATAATTGCCTCCTTTGTTTACCCACTGTTTTGCTGTGGCGGTGTGAGGCTGAGTGTGGTTACCAACTCTACTGAAAAGAAGCTACAGAAAGCTTTAACAGGTGTCTGTAGGTCTGAAGTTCACAGGCCAACATGTTTTCACAGAGGTACACAGATACTGTGCTTACACAGTCCCTCACACACATATACATGACTTCTAATTCTGAGGACGATCTATTACTACCTGCCTGCCTTACAAGCAGCTTCCTTGCCTGTAGGATCCTAGGATCCTCCTACACTCGTACTACTTGCTTCAACCTTTCATACTCAACCTAAAAAAATGGTATATACACTTTAATCAGTCGGTATTTCCAATCCTCAAGGTTGACAATCTTATACTAAAGCACAGTAATGTCTTGATTGAGTGCAACAGCAAGTCAAGCATGTACTGTAACAGATTAAAAGCATAAAAGCATAAAATATTAAATATGAAGTCTCATGGTCACTGCCACCTCAGTAATGTATTAAACCAAGCAGATTCAATTTGTTCTAACCAAATACTTCTGTCATTTACTGCAAGTATGTGTTAATTAGACTGATAAAATGTGGTTGTGTCTACTGTCACAGATCACATCATACTACTGTCAAAACAGCTGTATGACAGACTAACACCAGACATAGCTAAATTAATTTTTGTTATTTATAAGTAACATCTTGTGCTTGTCACTCCAGATTGCTGCTCTTAGTTCCTCATAAAACAATCAAGAGATTCTAACTAGTAAACCACTAGCTGTGCTCATCTGGATAGACTAGCTTCTAAATGCAGAAGTTCCCATGGGGCTTGCTGTTCTCCTTGGGCTGTTTGTACTTCTTTGGCCTTAGTTTCCTCTTCTGAGGTCAGTGTCCAGCTATGGGTGTGTGCTGAGGCTCTTTGGATAAATGCTTTCATAAATACATCTGCTCTCCATAGCCTTGAGGTAATTATGAAGACATCCGCCACCTGAATTGTGTGTAATATATGAATCCAAATTGTTTCATCCTCTTAGGGAAGATGGGATGAGACAGGCTAATTGCTTTTCTTAAACAATCTTTCTAAAACACACAGCTGTACTATTGATCATTCAGCTTGTCCATCTGTGCTAAGAATGACTGAAGTGCTGCAGTGGTTGCAGTGCCTTTAGTGTGACGCTATATTCCTCAAGGAGCAGTGTTTGAGAATAATTGGGAGATTGGATATTTTGAAAGGACAGCTCTATAGGTCGTGGTAATAGTATGACCTCAGAGATGCTTCTTGAGGTTACCTCTGTGTGAATCATTTCCTCTCCAGTCAGGTGGCTAAAAATCAATAGTATCAATATGCTTTTTGGTATTTCTTCATCAGTTTTTCATTTTCATGCTTAGGCACACACAGAAAATAGATGTGCTCTCACATACAGTATATCATGAATTAGGCCAATTCTGACTAAAATTAACAAATAAAATAATATCTCAGAATCACAAGAGAACACATCAGTAGTTCGCATTGTGCCTCTGCCATTTCCTCAGTCCTTTTCATTCATCTCCTGTCATTACTGGCAGGGTTCAAAGCCCCCTATGTGAACACTGCAGCATAAAGAACTGTTTTCCCACCAGACAATCTCTCATTTGAAGAGCCCACAACATGCATACATTGCTGTAATTAACAGATCTATTATTAACTAGCATTTGAAATGCTGTATGATGGGATTCACAGATGAGCTGATGGTTGTCATAATTTTAAATTTACAACTATACAGCTGCGGCGCCTTTATCTGAACCTGTAAAAAAGCGGGACAATGAGAGGGTTATTGCAGTGTTAGATAAATAATAGTGATATGATAATTAACTCAGCTAATGCATAATTAGCACAGCAGTAATGTATGTGGAATAGTTGTGATGTTTTTTATGCTTCCAATAAAAAATGTGAACAAGAGCAGTCAGTTTGAAAACTGACTTTTAAATGAAAATGATGACTATTGTACATGAAAGTAAAACAGTATGGATTGTGTGTTTTAAAAAGGTAACATTGCAATGTCCAGGTTTTCTATTATCTCAGAAAGACTTATTTTGTCCCCTTTTATGGACATGAATTGGATTATCCGCTAAATATGGCTTGAATGAGAGCTTCTCATCTGGCCAACACGGGCATAATGACAGGTGACATGCGCGGTTGTCAGCTTATCAGGTTTATGGAGCCAAGTCACTAGGTGCTACTGATTTAATAGTGCATACAGTGAAGCATTCAGTTGGTTTGATTTCATGACATTTGCTTGAAATGATAATATTAACATTAATTAGATTCTGAAAGCCTTGATCCGAACAATTTTAAACCAAACCCAGTCCTTCACTTGGCTTGTTACAGCAAAGCAAGCCTTCAATGAATGGTGAAGAGAGTAGGTGGATCAGCCGGCCAATCTGACTGTAATGCCCTTAGGACTGACATTGTTATTACAGGGAGAAGACCTGCTTAATGTTACCTTCATTAACCAGAAGTTGACGCTGGAATGCAGCCTCTCAAAGCACCTCGAGCACCTCATCATACAAGCTCATTAGCTAGTGTGAGAGCCAGTGGGAGATATTTTTACTAATAAGATTATGATGCACACACTATGAATGAAGATTTAAAAGGTTTCCTTCAAGACAGAAACCTGGCAAGGCAAGTTTATTTGTATAATTCAAAGTGCTTAACACAACACACACAAAGCACAGAGATAGATAAAACATAAAATGCATAAAATAAAATTCAAAACATAAAATGCAAATTAAAAGAAACAATTACATGACAACACAAAGTGACAACTTGCAGGTGTAGATACCTGGTACTTTTAGGATAGCTGTGGCAGACTGTAGTCTGTGCATATCAATATGATTTATTTTTAGTAACTAAAACTAATTCCTCACATTCATGTTTCATGAAGAAACAGAAAATAAAAACTCAGTCCTGTACAAGAAATGTTTTGTGTTAAGTTTGTTTGGTACAGAGACAAAAAGCATCTGACAGCTAAAATAATATACTGTATTATATGAACTGAACATTCCCCTTGTAGCAAACTTATGATATTCCATTTCAGTTTTGTTGTAATAATGGCCATTATTGCCTTATCCTATATGGCAATAAGATTCTCTGAATATATTTGATCTACTGTATCACGGTTTTTATTACTTTTCCTTGATGCCACTTTTGAAGACTTGCTGAGTAGTTAATAAGAAATAAATCTTTTGATTTTCCCCCCATAGTCATCAAGAATCTTCAAAGGCTACAGTTTGTGTAAATAAGACTAAAACCTATATGGTCAAAAAATGAAAAAAAAGAAAGTGGCTTAGATCTTGGCTGTACTTTCTTACATTTAATTCTCCTTCCCGCTGTGCTGGGCTACAGCGCAGCCAGAGGCCTTCTTTTGGAAGACCATATAACAGAGCACAGAGTGGGGTGATAGTCAGTGAAATCATTTTATGTTTGTGAAAAAAATGTTTTGGGTTGATATGGAGGTAAGAGGTATGGACAGGGATGGAGTCAAGGTGTTTGGGAAAAGGAAGCACAGTGACATCTGCAGTCTTTGGGCCGTGTATTTTCAGATATTGTACTTAACTGTCCTTCAGAATTTGTATATGAACACAACATTTTGTTCCCATTACAATAAGAACTAAGGAAACAGACTTAAGGTTTAAAACCAATCAACCAAAATGTCTGCACTCAATTCAAACAACAGCTTTACTGTGACATGCATATAATGTAGTTTATTAGGACACACAAAGTTTATCTCAGAAGCACAATTTAGAGTGTTTTTGTCTCAATAATTGTGAAAGCAGCAAACCCTCAAGCCCAAACCACACAACAAAGCAAACCAAGCTGGAAAGCCAGGCTTTAGTTGCTTACCTTTGGTCAGCAACTAACATGTGCCAAGGTTTGATCAACCACAACGCCATAAATGGAGCCAAATAAAAAGCTGTTCATACAGATAAGTTCTCAAATTACTACCAGATGAGTGGCTTTATTCCCCTTCTATAAATGTGTTGGAAAAGCTTATTGAATGGTAAACTATTAACTTTTGATAGGTAGAAGGACTGATGTCTGTAGATGTCTGTTCATAAAAACTTCAATTCTTCATAGCAAAAAAAGAAGTGAAAAGCAGCTTGTCCAGAACACGGATTGATATTTGCCTATTGGAAGTGACTGACACAAGCAGGCTTGCTGTTAACATTAAAAAAAGGTCTCTGGGCTGCTCCCACTGCAGTGCTTTATTGTCACTTGTTGGATTGCTGCTCCCTGCAGGTAGACTTAAGGCCAAATCATGCTTTGCGTATATTGTCGTGCATACATGGACACAAACTAGAGACGGGGACGCATTCGTATTCAAACAGGCCCAGCAGAGACTGTACCTTCTGAGGAAACTGAAACAAGTAACACTCCCTACCAGCATCCTCACAAAATTCTACAGAGGCGTGATCAAGTGTTCTGACATATTCCATCTCAATATGGTACTTCAGTTGCAATATGGCAGACAAGAAGACCCTGCAGAGGGTAGTGTAAGGAGTTGAGAAGGTAATTGGAGACTCCCTGCCCTCTGTTGAGAACCTCTTCCAGAGCCGATGTAGAAGCAGGGCACTGAACATCCCTTGCATCCTCTGCACAAACTCTTTGAAAGGTCGCTATCAGGCAAAGGTGCCGAAGTATTAAAAGCAGAACTACCAGACTACTTAATGGTTGACTGGAACATGAGCTACTAGTGCACCTTATTGACTGGCACTTTAAATCACAAACCCTTAAAATAGGCCACTTTTATGAATGAGATATTTTAATTTAATTGTTATTTTATTTATTTGTTTAGAGATACAGTATGTGTTTTAGTTGTTACCCTATGGTTTTATTTATTCTGGACCCTGGAGAAACACACTCTCATTCTGCCTGCACTACTGTTGTATGTACAGCAAATGACAATAAAGTCTGATTTGATTTTATTTACTGCAGATTTAAGCTCTGCCTTCTGTCTGTGCATGCTGACATTTTCCAAATGTGCAGTCCAGGCTTTTTGTTGTGCAGACAGTCTGGACCCTAGTGGACCTGGGAAGATGACAAATACTACATTACTACATGCAAAGCATGAGTGCCCCTTTAGTGGAGCTCTTGGCTTTATACATTTATTCAGAGATTCATGTGACTGAAATGTTGCCATCAACATTTCTTTTGGCCACTCACATAGCAGCCTGCATCAGAAAATAATGTGCATACTTAGGTTTTGTAAGCACTGGTAATGGTCTGTCAAATGTACAATTTTCAGAGCACGTGCAACATGACACAGGATGGCAGCAGCAGCAGCAGCAGCAGGAGCAGCAGCCGTGTTTTGATAAGATTTGCATTTGCTGCCTTGGCTTGACTGCAACAAATGCATGTGACATTTGTTGCTGTTTCTGAAAAAGTCAGACTGCAGCCTCAAGATTTGAAGCCATTTTGTGTTCTTTCTTTATAACTAATGTCAGGTTAGGGTGTAAATTTATGAAAAGACAAGTGACATGGCACACTTTCATAAAGTAGTTTTTAGTAAATGTGTTTTATTACTTAGTGATTGCAATACATTGCTCACACCAATAAAATAAGTCAAACTCCCTCAGATTCCGTTTAAGGTCGTTGTGCACAGATGTTACCAAACGTGGAGACAAGCTAAACAGGTGGCAGCCAGCTCATTGAGATGAACATCAATACCATGAGTGAATGCTTTGCAATCTGCGTTTTGGATCAGACAGGTGAACATGTTTTTACTGTGTTAACCAGGGATGCGTTTCAGTTCAACATTTTATGAACTATGCATATTCATTTTACTTTCTGACAGTTAGATGAGAAGCTTGATACCACTCACAGTTTCAGAAGTGCATTGGGTGGAGACAGAGCTGAAGTTGTTTCCCCTTTGTTCTAACCTAAGCTAAGCTAAGCTACCTGACTCCTGGTTCAAGCATCATACTTAATTGATATGACAGCGATATTCTCATTTAACTCTCTGCAAGAAAATGAATATGCATATTTTCTAAAATGGTGACCATTTCCTGTAATCCGACTAGATGGGTATAAATACCAAGTGTATATAGCAGGTATTTGCCTTTAGTTTCCCACACTGCGGTATATTGTAGAAATCACCCTAACACAAGTAAGATCCATTCCTCTGACAGGTTATTGACAATTCCAGCAAAAATTTCAGTGCATCTACACAGCACTGACCTATAACCCCCTGTAGTTCAATGTACTTCCTTAATAATGTCCTCATGGGCAATTAAGCTAATGCCATGATTGCTTTTATTGTCAATGCAGTCCAAAGACATCCAGGACCAAGACAGTAATTATGACTTGGAGAAGTTATTGGGAGGCACATTTCACCTTGTTTCTGTTCAATTTTATGTTTGTTGTGAAACTGTCTCATGGGCATACACAGTAGATATACTGTATATGTTTATATGCATACACACCTATATTTTTAGATGTAGATGCAGATTTGTAGACAGTTTTGTAAATCTTTTTGGTGCTCAGGGTAAAGCTGTCCTCCCATCACAGTATGACAGCCAGTTCACATATGGGCTGCTACTACCAGGGGCACAATTATGACCAACAGTAAATGTAGGTCATGCAGATGTGACATGCAATGACACAGCATGAAGCTAATGTAATATTAATGTATTTATTCAGTTAGTTTAGCAAAA
This sequence comes from Monopterus albus, assembly GCF_001952655.1. NCBI lineage: Eukaryota > Metazoa > Chordata > Actinopteri > Synbranchiformes > Synbranchidae > Monopterus > Monopterus albus. The sequence continues at coordinate 3,680,839 of NW_018127919.1, forward strand.
ATGGCAGTTTTATAACTTTGCAGGTCTCAGAGAAGGTGTACTACACATGGTCAAACATGCATTATACACTGTGATTAACCAGTTATACTAATAACTATAGACTAACTAATGAGGAGGTAAGGCCTGCTGTACACTAAAACTTTGACTTTCATGCTCTGCCTGAGCAATATTCAATGGCCTATAGAGCCACTTTACTTTCCAGTGAACATTTAATGGAGTGAGGATAAACCTCTCAGATAGGCGGCTCGCCCTTCCAGGCAATCGCGCTCCAAAGGTGTTTCTCATCATAAATACAGGAGGTAAGCTCCAGACTATCAGCCACCTCAGCTTACCCTATATATTAAATAATTTATCTTAAAAGATATAGCCTGTATATTATAGTATAAAGTGCATTAAAAAGTTAAAGATGTAGAATATGCTGACAATATTAGACATAATCAGGGATTATCAGGATCTTAGCGAGGGAATATACCGTGCAGGTGAAAGGTGAAATATGTTTAGGGCCAAACATATTTCATCTTTCTTATTATACAATATGCTGTTTTTGTTTGAATAACAAACTAAAACTACTGCTTCTCTGTGTCATAGACAGCCTAAAGGGTTTATTCTCCACTGAGAGTATCCCAGTGACCTTATTGGCTCAGATGTACCAGCAATGTTCTGCTTGGAGTCTGCCCTGGGGACTTCTTTTGCTTGTTACTTTCCCAGTGAACAGTTAACAGATAGCTGTCCAAAGTCTTTTTTTTTCATAATTTTGTATTATGTCACTACAGAAAAACCTTTATTAAACAACTTGTGCAATATTTGCATGCAGTTCTCACAGTTTATTTAAGTCATTTATTTTGAAAGATGAATCAATTATTCAACAGGTAATTAAATAACAGTCACTAGTTTAGATAAGTAAACAATAAACCATTAATGTTGACAGTTTTTAATGTATTTGATGCATTAAGGCATTGTTTAATTTAGCACCTTGTAATATGAATTCTTAAGCTTTCGGGTTGTTAAGCATAGTCCTCAGCTCATATCTTGCTGTGAACATCTGGGTGGTGGAGTTGGGAGGTGTTATCACTGACCATGACCTTGCCTTTCCTCTCTAGAGACTGCATCACTGCATACTGTGTTTTTAGAAGGGTGGTCAAAGAAAGATTGATTTATGGTATTTTAACCAAAGTTTTTCATACCTTGCACATGACTAAAATCATACCAATACAAGTTATGGAGATCAATTGTTTCAGTAGTACAATGTGAGAGACAGTGTATTTGTAAACACCTTGTCCTGGCCACACACAGTCAGAATCATACTCACATTCCTTCACCCATAGTACTTGAGTGAATGACAGTGTTCAACTGTTCCACTTAATTGTAGTTTATACAGCCTGAGAAAGAATGCCTGTCATTTATTCATTCTCTGTGTTTTACTTTACAAATAAATGAGTCTGTGTGTGTGTGTATGTTTGGACCAGGTGTCTATAAGGGATGAGCTGCCTCAAAGGTTTCATTTTCCAATGATATATATTTCATTCATTCATTCATTTTCTTAAATGAACAGTTTGACATTTTGAGAAATACACGTTTTGCTTGCTTATTTGCTCTCATATCTTTACTGTAAATATGAAGCTATAGCCAGGAGAGGGTCAGTTAGTCTTAGAATGAAGACAGGAAAAGGTTGAAACAGAAAGCACCCCCCCACACACAAAAGTAGGCTATAAGCAGTGTAGAAACGTGTAGAAAAATGCTAACAGCGCTCATTTCCTTTTCGGACATTATTCATTCTGCAATATAAATTCATACTTAATCTACTGTTTTTGTCAGGCTAAAGGTGGAGACATTCCAACATCCTGTCTGATGTCTGTTTAATTCTAGATGACATTTTTCTTTTCTAAAACTGCACTAAACATGAAACTACTTCTGGCACTGACTGAGATGAATAAATCAATGAATACATTTATCTGGGAGTTTAAACATGTGGATTCATTGTAACAAAGGATTAAAACACAAAAATCTCAAAGACCTTTTTTCTATTATTGTCCTCTAAGTTTACATTTTCCCCTTAAAGTGCTCTTTGGTGCTATGGTTGGTGATCCTCTGCTTCCTTGTTTAACTTATGTCTGTCTATCAAATTCTCTTTAGCCTCTAATTCTTTCCATGGTCTTATTTAGTTTTGCTCACTGATATCTGCCTTGTTGATCTGGCCTCATATAAATGTCTATCCAAAGGTTTGGCGTCATTTGACTTACAGGCAGCTTTTGGAAGTCTCTGTCTTGTTATTAAGTGTCCACTTTCACCCATGGTCTAGCCCATGGGTCCCAAAACAAAAGAAACTAATTGACTCTTACAGGCTGAAACAAAGGATTGCCTTAACAAGACATAGCTGTTACATTTACTGCACACTCTTAAGGCTCCCACAAAGCCAGCCAGCCTTTATTAGCTGTGCCTGACTGCTACTCCTCTAGAGTGGCATTAGCACTCGAGCACAGGTAAATCCCACAGCACTGCAGGTGGAGATTTACCATTTCCTGCCAATGGCTTTGGCAGACTTTATGTCAGAGTCATAGAGCAAGATGACTGTCACACGGCTGTCAGCAGCACCGAAGCTGGTCTGTAGTGTGCATTAATAAATGTCACCCACAGCTTTTCTACTGCTTACTTGTTCGTGAAAACCAGAGAATTATATACATTCTCTAAGAAGTGATTTTGGTGGGTTTTTGAGTTAAACCCCCAAATCTCTAAATCTCTTTACCTTGACATTTCAGAATATTAGTGAACATGCGGCTATACAGTATTTCTTGTCAGTGGGTCTGAAATGGTATACTTTTATATAGGGCCAATTTAGTACCTACTGAACTGACAGCTCAGTGCAGGAGGTTATAATTTTACTGTGATTTTTTTTTTTTTTTTTTTTGTATTTTCTTTGGTTTGAATCCAAACTGTGAAAGGAGCCTCGCTTCATGCGCTCTATGGACAGTATAGTATTGCAATGACACTGGTAGGTTGACTACCATCGCTGCAATACATTCAAGTCACAGTTGTGTTATTGCAGTGGTTTGTTTTAAGGTCCCTACTGTCCCCCTTCATCAGCTCTCCTTTTCCTTCTCTCTTCCTCTTACAGTTTACCCCCTCATGCCTCCTTTTCCACATTCACTAAACCTACATGAATAGCATACAAAATGCCTGCAGCTTATTGTTCGACATACTGTGTTATGGTGGTCTACTCAGCTGTTTACTGTAATTTTTGTTTGAATATCTAGTCAGATGCATAGTTTTGACTCATCCATCTCCTTTCTCCTTGAGACAAAACTACACAGACATGCTCATTTGTCTTTCGTGTTTCTTGCTATTCATTCCCTTCTTTTCAAGAGACAACAGAACAGCCTCAGGGTTGACTGACAGAAAAAAAAAACATTTGTAGAAGCACAGGTGCTACAAATGACCTTCAGGGTGTATGTATGTTCTCCATTGTGCATCTGTGTTCATGTTTTTGCATAGCGATATGCTGGCTGCTGGCCCTTTGCAGATAAAGCCTGGTCCAGTTGTTGCAGGCTGATATTGCCTTTCTGTAATGCCAGGGAGCTTAGGAAGCTGCAGGGACCCTTAGGCATCACCTCAACACACTTAAGAACAAGAAAGCACCAGGTGTGCTGCGAACAAGGGCTGAAGGCCACAATGGCCACCTTGTTTATATTGTTCTGCTATAGGCTTAAATGTCTAGAGTGTGTGTAAAATTGCACTTACATTAAAAATTCAGAATTCTTGCCTAGAGCTACATGAATGGCTTCTCTCTCTCTTTCTTTGTATACAGTATATATACACACACACACACACACACACACACACACACACACACAAAATCAGTTGGTAGTTTATTAGGTACACCTAGCTGAAACTGATAAACTAATCCTCAGATACTTTACACTGTGAAAAGTTTCTTCTTCAGTTCATCAACTCTCTGCAGCCATTTGAAGGCAGCAGGGCACAAATGTTGACAAATTTGCATCCTCTGATTTGTGAAGCACTGTGCCATTATATGCCCAGCTGTCCACTGTGTTTACTTTTATTAAACCATGTGCAAATGACAAAAGGATTCTACATCAAACAGGGCTATTATGACAAGCTATTCTTGGGATGTCAGTTTATTGCAGCTCTTCAGTCCTGTTAGTCATTTCCAATTATCTTTTTAGCAAAAGTAGAATTTCTTTCTTTCTGTCTTTCATTTCTTGAAATGCATTGTAGTGCAAATGCAGCTGTGCCACATTTTGTGGTATGATGTGATCATTTATGATGAGAGATACAGAAGAAATAGAAATGAAATAGAAGAGAAGTCTCTTTCCATTCATTGGTAAATAAAGCTGATGACTTATGACTGTGAAAATCCTGTGTTGATGCTGTAGAGCAAACAAATCCACCAACTTGCATGAATGTTATAGCTTATAAGAAATAACCAAGAGATGATAAAAGTATTTAAATTAAAATTCAAAACAATGCTATATAGCAATATGGGTTCTGGTACTGGATCTCAGCAGCAAATAGTCAGTCACCACTTACACTTTGTCACACATTACTCAAGTAAGTTGTTAACACAACACAATAAAGCTGGAACGTTTTAATTTACACTGGTGACAGTTTGGTAAAATATAAAAGCTAAGCATATGGGAGAAGGTCTAAGCTTTTTGCAGTGTCAGACTTTGGAGTGCAGCATGTGGTTACTTTCTGGAGACAGTGAAAACTGGATTTCTATCAAAGAAACTATTCAGTCATTATTTTCTGCCAACATGACTTTGCAAACAGTAAAGAGTAAATCACAACACTGAGCACCACTATAGCTGCTGCTATGATATTGTACTGTTTTCTTAACTGGATAGGATAGCTACAACTAATAGTAACCAAAGAGGTTAAGGTAGAGGTAGGGTAAAGGCAAAATGTTAAGGTAAAGTGCTAGGCTTAATTGTTGTAAAAATGCAGGATAATTGTGTTTACCTACTATCTGTACAAAATAAATAAATAAAAATAAAACATGACCTGTATAAAAGTACAATCAGCCAAATTTACCAAGGTGATGACAAATCATCAATTTAAAAACAAACAGTCTGGCCATCTTGAAAATCTCATGTTTGTTATTGTGCAGTTAAAATAGGGCCCACAGTTTTTAGCAAGGTTAACCACTTGAATGCTTAAATATAAAAAGAGACAAAGGAAGTAGTCTACCACATTTTCCTTTATAGGCTTTTACAAAATACAGTTAATAGAAGTTTGTGCAAACCATGCCACACTACCCAGTGGATCTAATTCGCACCCAATTCAAGGTGCGAGGTGTTATCTATCTGGGTAAACACTGGTCTGTGCGGGATTTATTGGCTGCAGTGGGAATGTAGGAGCTCATCACTGTCTAGCATGACAGTGATTGCCTACTTTACAGGGCCATTGACACATTAAAGGCTGAAGGTTGTGCTTTTGCAGCAGCATGAATGAAGAGAAGTGTCCCCACAGCAATAAAACAAACAGGAGTTGCATGAATGATATATTTCCTCCATGTTCTATGTCTTTCTTCACCCTTTCTCTACAGTATATTGTGTTATTAGCAGTTTTTAGCACAATTGCTTGTGCATTTTGGTTTAGGAATAAAGGCGATTTGAAATCTGAACTATACTTGTGCTAAACAGTGATACATACCTGTAACTGGTATGTGGTGGAGTTCACACTCCATTCTCCAGCATTCATTTCGCACTAAACTGAAGGGGAAAGGAGAGTGAATCTGTTAGCAACTGTGTGTGGACATTGTTGAAGGCAGGCTGCTCTGTGTACTTGATTGTGCTGGGGGTTGGAAAGAGATGGTGAGTGCTGGAGGATACAGAGGCTTTGGAGTTGTGTACCTGGATTTCATTAAGGAGGTTTGCTATGTCTGCTCCACAGGAGCTCAGTGTTATACAGTTTCATTAAGGAGACCAGTATGATTGGCACCTCAACTGTGTATGAGGGGCTAGAGGCAACCTTTTTGGTTATTATTGTTGGGTATAGTTGGAGGTATTGCTTATACTGTATCTATGGGTGGTTTAACAGCTTCAGAGGCTGTGGTGAAAGTGGCTCAGAATAGTTAGCATGTAAAGGCATGCAGAACTGGACATGCACACCAGTAGGGTGGAGGACAGAGTGATGGCTCATGCGTCCTTTTTCTCAGAAAAGGCATCTATACAAAAATAAATAAGTAAAATAAAAAGGGGCACTAAATGTACGTGTACACTATGTTTTTCCACTATATTTAATTTCCTGGCAATTCATGAAGTGTACTTTGAATATAGTCAATATATGAATGGTTACTTTTCCTGTACAGTACATTTAAAATATAATAATATTATCAGTAATAAATAAATCAATGGAATGAACTCATTTAACCCTTAAACTGTTTCCCAAAAACTACGCACTACATACAAAAAAAAAACAACAACAAAAACGAAATGTTCTTTTTAAGGCTAAACATGTTTGAACTACAGTATATTGCTTACAAACTATTTCACATGTCAGCATTGGTTTACAGTGTCTCATGAAGTTCCAGTAGCTGAAGCAAGAGAAAAATGCTTAATAGGTGACGTGATTGTGTTCTAATTATGTTGTCGAACTGGATTATTGCTAATACTGACATAGTAAATATAATGTGCCTGTCTAACTCCCTCAGAGCTGCTGCTGTTTTGGTTAGTACTGTATTATTTGGAAGCACTGTGTGATACATTTCACTATGTCTCTTTGTGATATGTTTGTTATGTTCTATTGACACACATGATGTATGTATATAGCTATTTGGCCATAATATGTATACTGAAAGTAACCCTTGTTTATCTTTTATCGCCATCGCACCACTACCCCTTTAGGGTCTCGTCTTCGGCAGGAAGACTTCCCTCCCCGCATTGTGGAGCACCCCTCTGACCTCATTGTGTCCAAAGGGGAGCCAGCCACTCTCAACTGTAAGGCAGAGGGTCGTCCAGCCCCCACGGTAGAATGGTATAAAGATGGGGAGCGTGTTGAGACGGACCGTGATAATCCCCGCTCCCACCGGATGCTGCTGCCTAGCGGGTCCCTCTTTTTCCTACGCATAGTCCATGGACGACGAAGCAAGCCGGATGATGGCAGCTACGTGTGTGTGGCCAGAAACTACCTGGGCCAGGCAGTCAGTCACAATGCATCCCTGGAAGTAGCAAGTAAGTTCTTCTGGTGTGTACTGGTGTGTACATGTTACAGTGTCGAGAGCCTAACAATAACCAAGAATCTATCTTTAATACCCAGGCATAATATATACATATCCAGATAATAAGTGTCTGAGCTCTTTTAAATTTTGAAATTGATTTTCCAGTCTCCCAGTGTGTATGATGACAGCAGAGACTTATATCTGTCTTCAAAGAAAGTATGCAACTTTTTTGGATTACATCCTAAACAGAAAGATGCAAAATATTTGCTCAGTATAATCTTTAGATAACCTCCTTTTTATAGACACTGTCACAATTTTGACTTTGAGTGAGTGTCTTTGCAGTTGCAGCACATCCAATTGCACTGACCTAATTACGCCTAAAACATAATATGTCAATGTTGTAATCCATGATCGATTCAATGTGTTGTTTTTTTTTACACTGACCAACAGAAAAAGTCTCTTTCATGTTAAAGTGAAAACTGATCAATACAAAATGATTTGCCTTAATTAAAAAGTATTCAACCCCTTGAAAAGCATCTCATCTAAATGATGACTAGTGTAACCAATTGGTCCTGCAGTTAGTTAAGTGGGGATCACCTGTGTGCATTGAATGAGTTTCATTTGATTGTAATAGAAAAACACCTGCATGTGGAGGGTTCAATTACTGATGAATCAGCAGTATGGCCAAAAACTGCACAATGAAGACAAAAGAACACAACAGAGAAAAAGTTATTGAAAAGCTTAAGTGAGGGATGAATACAAGAACATTTCCAAGTCACTGAATATCCCTTTGAGTACAGTTTTGTTTTTAATTTTTTTTTATTTATTAGGTTTTTGGTCAACAAGCCAAATTAGAATTGCAATTATTTTACACAAAAAAGCATGAAACATAAGGGTACATACATCCATTTGAATAAAAGCACGTATGCACACATACATAATCATACAAAATAAAATAAAATAAATAAAAAACAATGTTATTGACCAAAGGTGTAGGCTGAAGCTAAAGTGTATTATGCCTGCCCTTACTCCACACAAGCGGCACTAATGGACATAAATTTAATATAAAAAAATATTGAGTATTCTGAATATATATTTAGAAGAACATGCATTATGATTATTAAATCCATCAATAAGAAAGGACAGGAATATAGGACATGTACATCCGCTTAGAGCAGGCCGTCTTCAAAAAACCCGAGTGACCGTAAAGAAGGGGACTAGTGAGGGAGACCACCAAGACACCTGTGATTCCTCTGAAGGTGCTACAAGATGAGGTGGGAGAGACTGCATGCAACAACTGTTGCCTGTGAGAAAGCCACTGTTGTACAAAGCTCATATCGAATCTCTAGAGTTTGATAGAAAGTGTGTGTGACAAGTGAATTCAATAGTCTCAATAGTCAGTTATATAGTCTGATGAGACGAAAGTTGAGCCATCAGACTAGATGCTACTGTATATTTGGCATAAGCCAAATGCTGTACATCATTACAAACACACCACCCCCACCGTGAAGCATGGTGGGGATGGTGTGTTTGTAATGGGGAACATCATGCTTTGGGGTTGCTTCTCAGTCTCAGGCCCTGGAAGGCATGTGAAGATGAAGAGTAAAATGAACACAGCAAGATATAGGGAAGTCCTGGAGGAAAACCTGATGCCATCTGCAAGAGAAGCATAACTTTCAAGAAGACTTAAGTTCTAGCAAGACAATGACCCCAAGAGCATACAGAGCATACAACCAGAGCTACAGCACACACTAATAGTGAGGGTGTTAGTGTTCTAGAGTGGCCAAGTCAGAGCCCAGGCCTCAATCCAGTTGATTTGTGGCTGGACTGTTCACTCATGATCATCATGCAACCTGATAGAGCTTGAGCAGTTTTGCAAAAAGGAGAAAAATTACAGTGTCCAGTTGTGTAAAGCTGTCTGAGACTTATCCACACAGGCTCAATCTTGTAATTGCCACCAAAGGTTCATCTACTAAATCCTGCCTCCAAGGGACTGAATACTTCTGCAATCAATTATTTAATCTTATACATTCAATTAGTTCATTTCCCTTTGTACAGATCTGTTTTCACTTTGACATGAAAGAGTTTTATTTCCATTGATCATTGTAAAAAAAAACCACACACACATTAAATTGACAACGATTCAGTGTTGTAGCAAAATAAAAAGTGAAAACCTCCAAGGGGTCTCATATATTTTTGTTCCACTATGGGTCATTTTTATGGCTGTGGGAACAGGTGGAAGTTCACTGTGTGACTCCCCTGTTAGACACATAGCAGCTGGATGTCTGCTTTAGTCCTTAAGTTTAAACAACACTGGAGTGTATTCCTAACAGGTGACAGCTTCAACTCGCTGAATCGTCGAGCTGCTAGTGTTGGTGGTGTTTCCAGTTAAACACCCTTTCACTGCAATATGTGTCAGGCATGTACTGTGTGTGTGTGTGTGTGTGTGTAAGTGTGCATATACTGTAGATATGCATGGTAACCAGAGAACCAGAGTGATGAATGACACCTGTGGAGAAGTAGGCAGAAGGCAGAGAGCAAAAGGTCAGGGTTTATGACCATTAGAATAGAATTTAAATAGACCAAAAACACTGGAATCAGTCTGAAAAACAACAAAAATAAGGAATGCAGAGTGTTGGTGACCAGGGTTAAGCTTCCCATGGTTCCCCATACTGTACACCTATTCTTCTCAGCTGTGTCAGCTTGCATAGCTCTACCTAGGCTCAGCATCCTGGGCAGTTATTTCATAAAGGTTTGAGAATAAAAATGCCCCTCTAGTATCCATTTCACCTTTTGAATTACAATGAAAGTTATGGTTAAACTGTGTCATGGTAATGCTAGATCAGCACTCCTACCCTGAGAAGCTAAGTCCTCTAGGGGGAGAGTTTATTACTCAGAGTTCACTAAATTTATTGCGAGGTTTTAAGGTTGAGGGGAACACAGGGAAGACTTGTTGAAGCTGCCTGGATGAATTATGTCTCCTTGCTTCGTTCTTCAGAGGTCACACAGATTCATGGGTCACCCTGGGGCTGGAAAGTAAAACAGAATCCCCTTTGGCAAATACTGCTTAGTTCAGGTGTTTATGAGAGCACCAAGGAGCTGGGTAGTGATAAAAAGAGGCTTGAACTTATTATGCTGATAGATGTGTCAAATGATTTGTCTAGTCTTGTCAATGTGTTGGTTGCCAATTTTGTGTAATGTTTAAGTGTATAAAGGTTTCTTTGATTAAAGGGAACTGCATTTAAAAGGGTGACCTGGCTTCTGAGCAGACATGCTCTAGTCGCTGTTTTGTTTGTTACACATAGTAAGTTTATGTTTTTTGAATATTTTGCTTTGACATACTGTATGTGCATACACAATATCAGCATGATACCATCATGTTACACTTGTTATGTTTGTTACTCAATAATAGAGCAGAATTCTGCTTGGTAAAAATATTCCAGCATAAAGAGACTAAACAGCTATAAAATTATGGTAACACCATATGTATGTATTATTATTGTTTTTTTCTCCTTTGTTGTACTATTGCATCATAACATGCTGTCATGGAGCTACTGTATTTTTTTTACAATACACTGTCTGGTCCAGAAGGAAATATTAACATCATGGCTCCCATACAATGCATAGTGCTAATTAATTAGCAAGGCTAAAATTGCATGCTGACCATGATTAACATTATACCTGCTTAACAGCATGTTAGCATGATTGATTATTAGCAGGATTAGTTCAAAGCACTGCTCTGCAAAAGTGCAGCCTCAAAGAGCTGCTACCATGGCTGTAGATGTTTACACTTGATATGTCAAGTTTGATGTCCCATTTTCATTAGAAATGCATAATTCAAAACTGTATTGTCATTGGGCAATCATATTTAATTTTGATGATTGGCTGTCATGAATACCTTCTCATATGATATGATAAGTTCATGGGCATGGCTACTCAGGAAGTAAAAAAAAAAAACAGAGCAGCACATTGACAAGAATTCCACAGAGCATTAATCATTTGATTTCTTATCAACAAAGTCAGTGTGAAAGCTAATTGTTCTTAACAGTTCTCAACTCAATTCCCGCCAAATTTGCTACTATATGTTATTATTTTTTTCTACTGCTGCTTTGATTGAAGTGAGGTAAGGGAGAGTTGATGAAAAGTGCAGAGACGGCTGACAAAAGACAGAGTTAGAGGCTTACTAATGTCAAACGATAGAC
>NW_018127919.1:3692244-3702203 GCF_001952655.1 Monopterus albus
GGGAACAGAAGAGAGAGGAGGAAGTGTCTGTCTTTTGAGGCACAGAAGTGATACTTGTTTGCAGAAAATTGAGGTGATGTGGTAATGACAGTGACAGATGTACTGTAGTATGTGTTGGTGCCTGAAGCGTGACCACAGGGTTGAAATACTGTGTAAGCACACACAACATACACACACAGGCTAGTGAAACCCTTTCTAAAAGTGAAAGAGATGAAATGAGATAAAAAAAACAACAACACACACACACACACACACACATACAACTTAGTTCCTTTCCAATAAATGTCACAGAAGACACTGCCCACAGGGACCTTAGAGGACCATGGGAAATGAACACACGTCCTATTGACCTCAGCCACTTGATTCAATCATGGAGTGCTTTATTGAGGTGGAGGTAAAGTCGTAGCCTGTGTACTTTAAAGGTTATTGGATAGTAGACCTGTTTTAGGTTTAGCAAGGAAGAGGAATAAATGTTATTCTTAAACTAATTGGACACTGCCATTTGCTAGAGAAAAGTAAGGCTCGTAGCAGGGCTGAAGGCTACTCCACAGCACTGCAGTGATAAAGTAATAAGCCACAGGGAAAAACAACATGCAGCTACACTCATGCATGCTGATGTATGAAGAGAAAGGCTGATGCTTCTCCTCTGATTCTTCTGTCTATATATTCAGTTAGTTGGTTAATTTTTAATTTTATGTCACAGCAGTCCATTTGGCCCATCCCACAAAACACTGTTTCAAAACAACTTCAGAAACACAAAATGATATATTCCAGAAACACAGAGCCACAATAAGTCAATAAATCAACGAAAGGCAAATTACTCAGCAACAATTGATTGTTATTCAGTTTTGCGCGGCTCCAGAAGAAGCTGAGCAAAGTCAGATCAATTTCCTAAAATGATGTTACAGTGTTATATCGAACTAAAGACTACAAGTTTAACAATGTAGACAATCTTGGTGTGTGGAGTTAGAAAGACGTGAGCTTACCAGACCCCTGCAGCCCACTCCATCTCTGCTTTAGGCTATAGGAGCTTTGGGTACCTTAGCTGCTGCAAATAATACCAGACCATACCGTTGGTGGGGGAGTTGCATGACGTCTAATGTAGGAATTAGGTTGTCACAAGGAAGAAGTGTGTGTGGAACAAAAAGATGATATCTCTGTTTTTGCTGCATTAATTTTGATCCTTTATTTTAAACTGCCCATCTTCATTTCAAGTCCAGCTCTAAATCAGTGGGATACTCTTTTAATCTAAGGTGTTATTTTAAAAAAAGCTTTTTCTGCAACTTTCAATTACATCTAACATTTTTCCTCAGTGGATGGAGATTGCTCAAGCTGAAGAGCTTGAGTAAATTTACACCCCCCATGTTCTGAAATTATACTTAATTAAACAATAAATGATCTAGTTGAGCAAATAAAACAGAGTTTTTCTCATCATTCCTACTTTCTCCAAGTAACTGGATAACTTAAATGTAAATGTTCTTAGGTGGTGGATTATTCATGTTTAACAATTCTTCTAAGAAGAACATAATTCTTCATTCAGTTTAGTTTCCTTTTTACAGCATGCACTACCTTGAAAAGGGAAAGCCAGTGTGATGCTTGTGGTAATTACATGAATGTATTACCATGACAGACACGTTCACTATAACACCAAGCTCTCTGAAGTGGATCATGGGATATGCGCAGCTCAGTCAGACTGTGAGATTGACAGCTCGAGGTGGGACCCCTGGCCTGTCTCCCCATCCGCCCCTCTTTGATTGCAGTCTTACGCTGGAAACCAACGGCTGCAGAAGACGTACTAGGCAGTTAAGAGAGAGGCGGATTCTCAGAGGTCAGGTTTCCCCTCGGCCTGCCCCTATCCATTAACTAATGGCTTGTCACATCAAATGGCTGTCACTGTTGCTGACAACATTCTGTCTGAAGTCACTCAGGGTAAACACAATAAAACATCCTAAGTGGCAGTAGAGTGGTATTTTCTCACCATATGGCTGAGGACTGATATTGTTTGATAGAAAAGCACTGAGACATCGTAAATACTTTTCATTCACAGCCACAATGTCAGGTATTAATGTTGATTTCCTATTGCCTGTGACACTCCATGAACACTGTGCTAGCCCGTGTTCCTCATCCTGTTTTCAAATCTCCCACTTGGCCCATGGTTAGCCAGTCAGTGAATAAGTATCACACACCGGGGACAGCTGGTTTGTGTTTATAGTCTGGAGACTGGGACTAGTGCACTGCAAGTATTATCTAAACAATTTCAGTCACTAGATTCCCTTAGGCTCAGCATTTCCAAGACCTAGATTTGTGCCAGGGTGTCAGGATGTAAGGAAAGAGTTTTTTTGGTTTGCAGCGGCACAGTGAAGGGAAAAGAGAAGGGAAGTACTCGTGTTTCTGAAAAAAACCACATGGCCTTTGGGTGTGTGGCAGTACTATCAGAATGTACTGTGAAGCCAGGAAGTTTTGTGTGTGTCTGTGTGTGTCTGTGTGTACATTGTGTCAGGATTGTGCTCTATATACAGTATACTGACCTTCACATCTCTACAGTCTATGGCAGATTATTGCATGATATCATTAATTAATTATAACCACCTTCATATTTTACATGCTTTCTCTGACAAAAGGAGTGAGTATTTTGAAAAAGAGTTATGTCTTAATCTTGTCAAGAATAAAAAATATGCTGAGTTAGTGTTATGTGTGATAATAGACTGTCAGACATGGTGAATTATCAGCACTGTTGTTCCTCTGCATTACAGAAATATGAAGCCTTCTTTATTGCCTGTGTGTGTGTTCATGCTTCTTTTAGGTTTTCTCTTTTTGTGCTTATCTTCAATCTAATTTGCTGACAAGGACAGACAGACAGGCCATAGAAGAAACAAGAGCAGCCTGGGAGAGTCAAATTAACAAATCTTTCTGTTAAGGTCAGTCACAAAAGACTGTCAGTACAGTACTTTTCTGTGTCCTCTTGTGTGGGTGACATTTAGCACCCCCCATCATTTCAGCATCATTCCGTTGTGGTTGATATATTCAGCTCTTGATTGTTGCTGAGGAGATATTGTTTGGTTTCCCCTGACATTAAATCTTTCCCCCCTTTCCCCAGTTAGCAGTGAACCTACATTTCCCTGCATCCTTGGAGCAGTAATGCAGCTTGATTTTATCCATTTAAAATGCCACACTGTGCTGTGTCAGGTTACTCGGCAGTCATATGCATTTTATTGGTTTGTCTGCTGATGTGTAGCATGGCAAAAGAAACTTCCCGGTAGGCCAAATAACCAGCACTCGGGTGCTTGAATGCAGAAATGTTTCTAACAACTGAAATTAATTAACAGTGAGAACCTATCATCAAATCACAGCTTGCAACAAAACTATACTGACATAAACTATGATATGCCTAGTGTAACTCTATATTTTACTTGTAAATGTGTCAGTGTGGAAGAATTAGGGGCTTGCAGTATGGTTGAATAATTCTGCTGTCACTGAGAGAAGAAGGATGCTTGTGCAATTACTGAGATATTAGCCTTATCCATCCTCTGTCTGTCACTCCTTAAAACCACAGTCAACAGAATCCACCAGCCATGTCTGTGCTCATGGTTAATGCCTTGGGGTTAAAGGTTGTGTTGCTTTTTCATTTTAATCTTTTGTCATTTTCCATTTGTAAAAACCTTCTGCCTGAGTAGCTGCTTTGTATGGTAAAAGTTAAGTGTAATTCTATTTTATAAAAATATACAACGCTGACAGTCCCTTCAGGGCATGAAAATGAAAAATGAATGCTCTCCCAGATGTGCACTGTGTAATTGTGGTTGGATGATTGTTTGTTAGTGTTTACGCTTAAAATGCCAACTTTTGGGACTATCATTATGCTAATCAAAATCCTTATGCGATCTGGTACAGATGGACATTTTTCTTTGTCACTGCTACACACAATAAAATATTCTAGATTAACTCCAGACAGCCAAATTGGTGTGCAGAGAAACTCAGCTCATTGCTTATTGTTTATTTAAACAATTTTAGAGCAATATATTTTAAAGAAACTGATTGTTTCACCACCATCCATTTTTTTTTTCATTAGCATAGTCAAATTAGACTTATCATTTATGCTGCCTCTCTTTGGTTTGGTTTCAATTGACCCAATCAAATTGCTTCATTTTAATTTAAAATTTAAATTAAATAGCGTACTGAGCCAGAGTGCAGCCTGCGACACAACAGAAGAACCACAGACTATGAATGTAAAAGTCTCCTTATCTAGTTTGCAGACATGAACACACATCTTGTCTTGCAGATTACACCTCACTATAGGTAATGCATCATGCAGCACAGTTTGCCCATGATATGTAGTCTACAGTGTGTTTGTTCTCTTTGACTCTTGCTCTCCTGCCAGGGCTCAGCTTGCTGCCTGCTGTCAATCAAACATGAACATGACCCTGCAGCGGCTGAGAGGAAAAGTTTTTTGTTATTTTGCTCAAAGTTTTTCTTCTTTCTTTTTTTTAAATTAAAACACCTATTAACAGCATTTTAAATAATACTGCCATTATTTTTGATCGCAAAAGGAATGACTAAATGACTTTCAGCTGGACTTAAAATAACTAACCTGGTGAGGGCTGCCATTACTTTAGAGTCAGTATTACCTAAACAGGTATGTAGCCAACTAGCTGGTATTATTTGGTTTATCTAAGAGATAAAAGCTAAATATGATCTTCATATGAACTAGGATTTTATTATCAAAAATGATATGCTGACAGATATTACATTCTAAACTTGAGCATGGAAGGATGGATACATAAACAATGTGGCTGATGGCATATTGTTCAGTACTACACCTCGTAGTTGTTTACAGAAATTACACCACAGAGAAGCAGTGACAGACACTTGGAACCCAAGATTTGTGCAGCTGCTAGTGCAGCAGCAAAGAAGTTGTTTATGCAGTATTGTTCCTACTGCGTACCCACCACAACCAGTGATTCTGCTATCTTCTCTAATAGGCTACAGATGTGGTGATTTATAACATGCAGCAAAATAGGAAACAAAGAATGAGAGAGAGGAGTGGTTTCTCAGTGGAAAGTTGAATAATGAGACGAACAGTTCCAAGGCATTACAACCATCCCTGTGCCTGCTTGGCTGCCAGCTTTACATCCCCTATTTTCTGCCACTTTCTTCATCCTTCTCCTCCTGCTAGAGCATCACTTTATCTCTCTCCTGTGGGAATACTTTGGAACGAGCAGACAGGTTTGAGATGAAGTTTCTGCTGTAGAAGCTGCTTACTGAAAGCTTTGATGACCAGGGAGCCGTTCCCTTTTATAACACCGTGATACACACTATGTATACAGATTGTATGTACACATGTATGTGTCTATCTGCATAAGGTGCATAGCATGCACAGGCAAACAGTAAAGCAAGGTTGTCCTGGTGTGTTTTTATGTTGATGCTGCCTTATCTTTTAAAATGTGTGCTATTTTTCTTTTAGTCTTAATATTGTATTACATGTTAAAAAAGATAAAATGATTTAAACTACATTATATTTTTATACACTTTAGAAATAATTAAAAAGTGTCAAACCCTTTGTGTGAACTTACATGTAGGGCCACGGTGCCACTTTAAGGACCTGTGCTTTTTCTACCTTTTATTTTTTGATTATCACCAGCCTTTTGTGGATGTTGACATTGAAGAATTCAAACAGGTAATTTCAGTATTTTCCTAATTAATTGTGTTTCTATGGGTGGCTGTAGTAATAATTCACATTCACAATCAGTTTGCTTAGCTAGCAGCTTTTTTCACACCCACTTTGTCATCCAGGTCAATTTTCAAGGTCTCATTTTTATTATGTGAGACAGAATGAGAGCCTTCTTCAATACCAAACAATCTAGTATGAGGGTATGTAGGTAGGTACTTTATTCATCCCTCAATGGGGAAATTTCAGTGTTTCAGCAGCAATGGAGAACAAACAACACAACACCATGAGAAACAAACACTACACACATATCTTGATATAACAAGTTTCAGTACCTCAAGCAGCAACAGAGAACAGACAACATAACACACACATCCTGATAAATAAATTCCAAGTACTCAAAAATAGACAGAATCAAGTATTTGAATAATCAAGAACAAAATTTACATATGTGCATATTAACCTTCGCATTTTACCCCAGGATTTAAATATTGCACCTCAGTTGACTATTACATAGTCCCTCATACTTTCACCTAGCTTATCCCTGCAGTGATGTATTGTACAGTCTGATTGCTGTGGGGAGGAATGACCTACGGTGACGCTCCTTCTTACACTGGGGATGTAACAGTCTTGCACTAAAGGAACTGTTCAGAGCCTCTACTGTGTGGTGCAGGGGATGGGAGGGGTCGTGCATGATGGATGCTAGTTTTACCAGCATCCTTCTGTCCGCCACCTCCTCGATGGAATCCAGGGGCAGTCCAGGACAGACCCAGCTCTCTTAACCAGCTTGTTTAGTCTCTTTCTGTCCCTGTCAGTTCATTTGCCCAGGCCTTGTCCCCCGCGACCTGGTGACCATCTCCACTTTTACTATGACCAGAGATGTGTTTCAGTCCTTTCCACACCTCGCGTACGTTATTCTTTTCCATGCTCTGCTCCAGCTTCTTCCTGTAGCTAGCCTTGCACCTCCAGATCATGCATTTTAGTTCCCGCTACACCCTGCTCAGCTGCTCCTTGTTCCCTGAGAGGAAAGCCCTCTTCTTCTCATTTAGCAGTGCTTTTAACTCGGGGCTCACCCAGGGCTTGTTATTGGGAAAGCACCATACTCTCCTGGATAGTACGGTATTTTCCACACAGACGTTTATGTAATCTGAAACACAGTGTGTGAGGCCTTCTATGTCCTCTCCATGAGGACTGCAGAGGATGTCCCAGCCTGTGGTGTGAAAACAGTCCCAGTCATTTGTATCGAGTATCGGTTCATTCATTCAACGGTTCGGGTTAGTGCCATCTGGTGGCGAAATAGTATACAACAGAACAATGTCTGAATTATGTGATGGGTGTAAGTAGGCTTTGTGTGAATGATGTGAAAATGTTTGTAAGGATTGATTGGTCAGTCAGTCGAGTCTGTGAACGTATATGTATAATGATGACACCGGACTCTGTTCTCTACTTCTCAGCACCACCATCTTTATTTTTCCTTTTCATTTCCCCGCCCACAGAGAACAGTAGTCCAACGACTACACCTCCTCCTTTTAGCTCAAAACAACTTTCTGCAATACATGAACTCGTATTTCCATTGAACCTAATATGCACGTAACTTCTAACTCTTACACTCAGTAACTTATTCTCAACATACCTCTTTCCTTTGTGAACACCGACAGTTGAACCATAACCTAATTGTATTTAAACATCCTCGTGCCTTTCCTCCGACTCCGTGTTCACAAGTGCAATCTTCCAGGTGGCTTAACCACTCTACCAGACCTTGTAACTGTCCCTGTAGGTCGAAGATGACTTCTATTTCTCCTCAGAAGTCCCCCCTCTGTCTCCACCATGTACGATCTAGGTGTGTTGGCCCGTCTGACAACTGTCCTGTTTGTTACTTCTGTGGTAATCCAGACATTCTGACCCCTTTCAAGTTCTGGAAGTGGTCTGGACTGATGTCTCCTGTTGTAATGTCTTGCCTGCCGCCTCTTTCCTTCTTCTGTCATTCTGCAATATGACTGTAGATTGGGCCACCCCGGAATCATTGCGAATAGCGGTTGAGGTAGGAAGGTGTACAGGTTTCTCCCCATCAATAGCTGGGCTGGTGAGAACTCGTGCTCCATCGGAGTGGCTCTGTATGCCAGCAGTGCTCTACTGTGGTCTATGTCTTTCCTTCACAGATCCTTTATCATCCGCACTGCACGCTCTGCCTCCCCGTTTGCCTGGGGTAACGTGGACTGCTGGTGATGTGCGTGAACTGACACTCAGCTGCGAACTGTCTGAACCTCTTTGAGGAAAACTGTGGGCTGTTATGACAGTTTCCGCTGTCCCATGTCTCGCAAAGACCTCTTTGATAGCTCTGATAGTAACCTCGGCCGAGGTGTACTATAACTCTGCTATCTCAACGTACCTTGAAAAATAGTCTATGATCAGAAGGTACTATTTCTTTGACCACTCGAACAGATCCACCCCCAGCTTCTGACAAGGCCGGTCGGGAAGTGGAGAGGGCAGCAATGGCTCACAGTTCTGTGTCCTGTATTTTGCACACCTTTTGCAGTTGTCCACCATTTGACCTATCTGTGCCATGATACTGGGCCACCATACAGATTGTTTAGCTCTGGCCCTGCATTTTGAAATCCCTTAATGCCCTTCGTGCAGGCATTTCAGCACATCTGCTCTCAGTGGGGGTGGTATCACAAGTCTTTCTTGTTTCATAAGAAGGCCTTGCACCATGTGCAAGTCCATTCTGAACTGCCAGTAAGGCTTAATGTTGGGATCTAGCTCGACCTTCTCTGGCTATCCCTTAAGACAATGTTCCATCACTTTTTTACACACCACATCCTCATTCTGTGCTGCTTTCATTTCTTCCAGTCTTTTTTTCTGTGGCTGGGAGACACCTCACCACACAGTCTACAAAGACCTCCACCTCTTGCTCACAATGGAGATCTCCTGCGGAGGATGGGTCCTGCATTGGAGCTCTGGACAGCGCATCCGCTGTGACAAGACTCTTCCTTGGAACGTGGACAATGTTGTATGAGAAACGTAGCAATCTCAGGTGAAATCTTAGGATCCTTGGCGGAAGGTTATCCAAGCCTCTCATGCTCAGTAGAGGAGCCAGGGGTTTATGGTCTGACATCATTGTGAAGTGCAGGCCCATAAGATATGATGTGAGTCTTTCACATGCCCATGTTACTGCTAACGCCTCTTTTTCGATTTGCGCATAGCATTTTTCCGTGTCTGTTAGTCCTCTAGAGATATATGTCACTGGTCGCCATAACCCATCTCTCTGTTTCTGTGTAAGTACCGCTCCAATACCATATGGTGAGGCATCTGCCGCAACTCTGGTGTCCACCGTGTTAGAGTATTGAGCCAGCACTTCTGCAGAGCTTAATATTTCTTTTAGTCTCTTAAATGCTGTCTTTTGGGGTTCTTCCCATGTCCGTTCATTTCTCTCTTTTAGGAGCTCCTTCAATGGCATGGTAATTGTAGCCAACCGAGGCATGAACTTTGCAAGATAGTTGGCCATGCCCAATAGTCGCCTCACATCTCCCCCACACATTGGCTGTGGCAACTGCTGAATAGCTTTTACTGTGTTTGCGTTTGGCTCAATGCCTTTTGCTGAAACTTTGTGTCCCACGAACAGAATTTTCGACCTTGCAAACTCACATTTCTCATTCAACGTGAGACCTTCCTTTTGAAACCTCTGGAGCACCTGGTGTAATCTTTGATCATGCTCCTGACGTTCTCTGCCATACACCAAGACATCGTCTGCGTGACAAACCACTCCCTCCAAATCCTCCAGCATCTGAGACATTCTCCTCTGAAAATGCTCTGGCGCCGATGCTGTGCCAAAGGGGAGTCTGTTGAATTGAAACCTCCCAAAAAAGGTAATAAAGGTTGTGAGTGGACGAGATTCAGGCGTGAGAGGGATTTGCCAAAATCCAGAACGAGCATCGGGTTTTGTGAACACTTTAGCATCTTTCATCATAGCTAGTGTTTGGTCCACTGCTGGAAGAATATGGCATTCTCTTTTCATTGCTGCATTCAGAGGTATGAGGTCTATACATATTCTAGGGGGCTTGTTGCCGGGTTTTGGGATGACAACTATACCTGAACACCATTCTGTAGGTTCAGTGACTTTAGAAATGACTCCCATCCCTTCTATTCTGTTCAGCTCTGCTCACACTGCTTCCCTGAGAGGGAGGGGAACCCTACAGGGGGCAGAAAGGGCAACAGGTGTTGCTCCCTGTTTTAGTTCAATGTGATAGGGCTCTTTTAGCTTACCCAACCCTTGAAAAACTTCTGGATATGCTGCTCT
>NW_018127919.1:3702238-3717596 GCF_001952655.1 Monopterus albus
GCTAGTCCCAGTTCTTCACAGGCTGGTCTGCTTAGCAGAGGCTGTGTTAGCCCTGACACCAGGTAGATAATCTGTGACGAACTGCATCCTTTTGCTATCAGATGCGCCTTAAAACAGCCTATCACATTAAGTGGATAACTGCCCGGTCTTTTTTTGGTTTCTGCAGCCTACCATCTCGTTCTGATTTATATAGCTCCTCTGGGATGGACGTAACATCCGCCCCCATATCAAGCTTAAAATCAACCTTTTCCCATTTAGCACAACTCTTTCTACCCATGGTTCTCACTTCTCCGTTCCTATTTCCCCTAGAAACACACACCCCTTGTTGTCCTTATCCTCCTGGTTTTCTATAACCTCTCTTATGGCTAGAGCTTCGCCTGTCCGGCAAACTACCGCAAAAAACGCCCCTTTTTATTACACTTTCTACATAGTGCGTCTTTGGCTGGGCAGTCTTTTCACGAGTGTCTCTTTTTTCTCCCACAGCGACCACATCCTTGGTCACTGTACTTGTCTGTCTTTTGTTCTATTCTGTCTCTTATGAGTTCGGCTTTGAGCACTCCAAACCCACAACTTTCTGCAAGTTTGTGCACCGCTGTGAGGAATGCGTCCGCACTCTCACCTCCATGTTGTTGTCTGGAATTGAACTGCACTCTTTCAAATATTATATTGTGTTTTCCCACAAAATGCTGGTCAAGAGCCACCTTGACAGCTTCGTATTTCTTTTTATCTGCAGCAGTCATCGGTAGAACAGCCAAAACATCGTCAGCAGCATCTCCCATGGCATACAAAAGGGAATTCACCTGATATTCCTGTGGTTTTTCCTCTAGAGCTGTAGCAATACGAAACCTTTCAAATCGTCTGATCCATCTTGGCCACTCTGCAGGACATGAAAAGTCGAACGGCTCTAGTGAAGATATTTGTATCGTCGTCGCCATTGCTGTAGCCAAATCCCCCGTTGCTTCACCTTCAGGATCCAAATTTCCAGCTGTGTCGTCACTCTGCACTTCTCTAGCCGACATGTGCCAAGCGGGGCCGTATGCTATCCAGTTCTCTTTTTGCCGGGTGAACCGCTATTGTCTATCTCTGCTGCGTGAACCCTCTTCCGTGTGATACACCCAGCAGTTCCTGGGAACATTATGGAGATTTGCTGTTCGCCACTTTTGACACAATGTATAATGATGACACTGGACTCTGTACTCTACTTCTCAGCGCCACCATCTTTATTTTTCCTTTTCATTTTCCCCGCCCACAGAGATACCTCTCCAGACACCAAGCATTATGGGAACAGTAGTCCAACCACTACAGTATGCAGTGTAGTAGGCGGGAGAAGGCGTGCTTGGGGAAACAGAGGATGTGCTAGGATGGTAATATGTGCGTATGTAACTAAGACAGGGTGTGAATAAATACAAGGGATGGAGAATCACTCCTTTTTATTCCTAGCTGGCTCCATGGTGATCACACACCAGCAGCAATGATCATACTGACAGCAACTATGCACACATCTACTACGCTGACAAACCCACATGTTGCGCATCATCTTGCGTGGCTTTATAGTACTGTTATGGGCAACTTTTTTTGTCAAAATTTTGTCCAAGTTTTCATACATCCACTCGGTTTTCGTGGCGAGATGGTATGCAGCAGAACAATTTCTGAATTATGTGATGGGTGTAACTAGACTTTGTGTGAATGATGTGAAAACGTTTGTAAAGATTGATTGGTCAGTCAGTCTAGTCTATGAACGTATGTAGTGTAGTAGGTGGGAGAAGGCGTGCTTGGGGAAACAGAGGATGTGCTAGGATGGTAATATGTGCGTATGTAACTAGGACAGGGTGTGAATAAATAAAAGGGATGGAGAATCAATCATTTTTACTCCTAGCTGCCTCCATGGTGATCACACACCAGCAGCAATGATCATACTGACAGCAACTACGCACACATCTACTACGCTGACAAACCCACATGTTGCGCATCATCTTGTGTGGCTTTATAGTACCCCTACGCCTACACACCTGCTGACGCGCACAGCAAGATCTCACGTTGTGACACCGTATCGATGGTCTGAACCGGTCATGGGAGTCACTCAGGCCAACTGTTTCTGCGTCGGATGTCATCAGTCACGTGTCTTTTCGGCAACAATACAAGCCTCAAGGCAGTGGTTTGCGGAAGATCCCTCTCTGAGCTCGAATCATGTATTGAGGCCTCGGTGTCAGATGGCCATCACTAGTTAAAGTCCCCTGAGATAAGAATTAAAGCCTGTGGATGTTGTGTCTGCAGCCGGGCTATGGTGCTCAGCGTCCGCTGACATGCAGCCTTAGTGTCGGCCAAAGGATTAATGTACACCATCACCACAATCACATGGGAGTGCTCCCTAGGGATGTAGTAGGCTGTATGCTGATAGCTAATAGTTCAATATCTCTGCTACAGAATTTTTCCTTAACAGTTACGTGTCCGGGATTGCACCATCTGTTATTAAAGTACACCGCCAAACCTCCACCTTCCCCACCTTTTCCCTTACCACAGTCAGCCGTGCTTCAATCTGCCCGAATTAGTGTAAATCCTTGTAAGGAGACCACAGAATCTGGAGTGTTGTTGTTCAGCCAGGTCTCGGTGAAGCATAGCAGGCTGCTCTCCCTATACTCAGGTTGCAGTCCCATTAGTGCTGTTAGCTCGTCCATCTTGTTGGAGAGGGACTGCACGTTACCCATAACGACAGATGGTAAACATGGCCTATACCTCTGTTTCATCTCCCAGCGCTTTATGCCGGCTCTGCAGCCCCGCATTTTACTCCGTATTTCTGAGGGAATCTCCAGCTTCTCCCCGTGAGGTGGCCGGTCGCTTCTGAGTGTTAGTAGTTGGCTTCGGGTGTAAACAACGCAACCGGTGTCTCCTGACACCGGAGCTCACGAAGTAGTAAGAGTCATAATGCAAACGCAGTAACAATTTGTACTCCTGGTAGCACAGCACCACTGAGGACTACAGCAAGAGAATAACACAAAGCAAACACTGGAAAACGTAATAAAAATACAACGAGACCAGAGCTGCTGAAACTTGCTGCCCCTCCACACAGCACATGCAAGATTCATTGTAAGATTCATGAGTAACTAACAAGCACAATTAGTACAGATGTTTACAGGTAGACTTTTCATTATATTCATTTTCTCACATCTTCAAATGCCAAATAATAAAAGATGGAATATTTCATTATGCTAAACTCGCTCTGCCAATAAAACCCTTCGTTCTGTTTGCTCCACTCCTCCAGATCTGTGCTTTCTCTGTGGAAAACTCCCTTTACTGTTTCTCCCAGACATCCCAAGGCTATTGCAAAGATACAACAAAGGAGCACAAATACAGACAGTCTGAGATGAGGCACTTGGAACTGAGGGAGAAGGTAAAGCTGAGAGGTACAGGAAAACCAAGAGACACTGAAGAGAGACTGGAGATAATTAAAAGGACTTTCAAAATGATATAGCCTTTAGCACTTTGACTTATTCATTAGCACACATTTATACACATAAATGCCTCCCCACACACATATGTTAAAACCAGACAGTGTACCTCAACCAAAGATGCGTTGTTTTTCAGTTTTTCATGCTACATTCAGGATATAAATCAGTGTCTCCTCCCTGCCCATATCTTTAATGTGAGTTATGCAGAGCATGTCATTTTCATAACAGCAATGTTCTGGCAATTTATCACAATCAAGCATGAAAAATATGCTGTTATGCTGCAAAAAAATCTTTGGTTTAATATCTTGTGTTTTCAGGGGAATAATAAAATAACACAATTTTAGGTTTTAATGTCACTTTGAAATACAATATGTGTACAATATCAATAAAACCAATAAAACACAACTTTTGGAATTTAGGGTGTTGCCATGTTTCACTTCTACTGCCTATATCTGTAAACACACCCATGTATGCAGATGCAAACATACAGTACATATGACCAATAACAATTTACAGATCCTCTATCAGACTAATGTCATTATAATACATGTCCATAGTTAAGATTGTCAGGGGACATGGCTGTTGTTACCCATACTATGCCTAGTAATTGATCGGTTTCTTCCTAGTGGCATAATTCACTTCTGTTAGAACAGTGAATGTGATACATGACTTTGATCACTTTCACCCTGCACTGATGAAATGGTGCTAATGGCACTCCACTTGTTTCTGGGGCTTGTAATCATGACAGCTCTGTAACAGGTCTCTGAGGACAGAACAGCTCATCTGACTTTCTGACAACCTGTCTGTCACTGGGCTGCCATCAGAATTAAATGCGCGTGTGTCAGTTGAGAATGGAAGATGAGACAAATACCACCTGGTACAATGTGAACAAAATATTCTGTCTGACCATTCATCTACTGCTTGTTTGATTATAAAATAAGTGTTTTTTTTAATTATTTGAATCAAATTTTTGTTCACCATCATGATAAAACTTATCATTATCTGATTCAAAATATGATTTTAAGATTTTTGAAATCACATCATATGGCCCTTGGAAATAATGAATCAAAAATGCACATATAACTAATAATCCCTGCTTTCTAATTGACCAGTTGGCCATTAAACACTATGTAGCAATCAATTCCGTGATCAAACGTTTTTTGTGTGAATGCACAAATAAATGTACATGCAACCACATTGAAATGCATGTCATATTTTTGTAGCAACATAAAATAATGACATAAATTAACAGTATCTGTGCAAAACTGACAAGAGTAAAAACAGGTTTATAAGCTCTGTGCTTGATGGCAACTACATTTCCTAGAGCCTCATTATGAATAGCAGCACATAAATGACAGTTGTGCTTTTCTGTCTAGTGCACAAATTACCTCCACTGGAGAGTGCTAATGTGGTTTGCTTTTAAGCATACCCACACCAGCATATTTACACACCCCAGTAAGACATTTCATACCCAGAAATAAATTTTAAAATGAGAGAAAGCAACACTTATAAACAAAATTTTATTAATAGATAGCTTTACTACCTCCTTCCAGCCTTATAGTTGATAGTCACATTATTCTTTATCTGCCTAGTTGATCATGTTAAGGAAGAAATGCTGATCAAGTGATGAACTTATAGCACAGGTATCACCATGTGTTGGTGCATTTCAGGTTGGAGTGATTCTTGTGGTATAGCTCTCTCATTAAACAGTCTTAGACCAATGAGAAGGAAGTATGTTCTGTGCTACATGCCTATAAGTTAACCCAGTGGCCTCCAAACTGAGCTAGCTAATTTTAGGATCACTGGATTCATGTGAGCTAAGTGAATCAGGATTCATGTGTAGCTGGATGGATTGGATACTGGGATTGGTGCAAATCTATGTCTCCTAAATTGGTACTGTGGACATAAAAATTGTGCAATCCCCTCAACAAATTTAAAGTTTGTTTGTTTTCTAGTGTTCATGTACTGTATGCATTTGTGTACATGTTTGTGTTGTTAGTGGCACCACTTCTTTAGCAAGCTGAAAATACATTGCTTCTAACCGGCTAAATCATGGTGCATGCAAATCCCCACTGAGACACAGAAAAACAATTGAAGAGTCCTCCATAAAACATTTGCCCACTGTCTGTTTTGCTAATGTTTTGATACAAGCCACTTTCTCATGGCCTTTAAACAAATATGTTACGTCCACGACAGGTGTCCCTGGTCCATTCATTCCCCCTGACAGTGCTGCAGGCACCTCCACCCACTCACGTGTTGTCCAACAGGCTGGTAGGCGAAGCACAGTTGTGTCCAATTAGCCTGGCTCTATTTAAGCCAGGCCTTGGCGTGCTCCATCGCCAGTCCGTTGTCTCTGATCATGTATTGTGGTCCTTGTAAAGTCTACCGTGATTGACCTCTGACTGTTTTGTCCTACTATGCCTTGATTCCCCGGCATTGGGTGTCTGGACTCAGGCTTTGTTGGTTTCTGCAGCAGTCCTCCTTTCCAGCCAGATGCTGGTTTTACCCTCCAGACCAGCGCAGCGACCAGTCTAGTTTTCTGTGCAGCTACACCTCTCTAGTGCCTTGCTTCTCCCTCAGCGCCCAGTGTCCTCTGCTCTACCCGGTAGATGGTTTATCTCTCTGTCTGTGTAATAAACATCCTTTGTGTGGTGCACACTGAGTCCTCTTCCGTGCGGAGTTCGCTCCATTTCAGTACGGACCGGCCAACATGGACTCAGCTCACACAAACGCTGCCTCATCTCAGCAGCCCCCTGCTGATGAGGCGACTGCACACTTATGCCGGGTCGAACAGACCACCCAGGCTGCGTTCGACTTGGCCTATGCCACAGCTCAACAGGTATTGCGTCTCACTACTCAGCTTATGCAGTCTGTCCCCATGGTTAGAGCTAGTTCTGGTAGAATGTCAGCCTTACCTGATCCCGAACCTTTTTCTGGCGACCTTAACAAGTGTTGTGGCTTTCTCCTCCAGTGTAACATGGTGTTCGATCAATATCCTAAGCATTTTCTGTCTGATACAGTTAAGATAAGACGTGTCAGTCATTTACTTCGAGGCAGAGCGCTGGAATGGGCTGAAGCCGTTCTCTCTCATACACCAGCTGGTTCAATGAGTGTGGGTGCATTCACAAGCCACTTAAGTAATGTGTTTGATCATCCTGATTATGCCGGGGGAGCGGCTCTTGGCTCTCCGCCAGGGCACACATAGTGTGGCTGACTATGCGGTTGAATTCTGCATATTGGCAGCTGATGCAGGGTGGAATGATGCGGCGCTAAGCAGTATATTATTGAACGGGTTAACGGAGGTTCTAAAAGACGAGCTCACAGTGCGTGACATACCCGACGGTTTTGACTCATTAGTGTCCCTGGCTATATGACTCGATAACCGCCTTTGGGAACGCCACCGTGAGCGTGTTCACATGGGTTCCTACTGACCCACTCTTGCCACACTGGTTGTGCCGTCTAGTATAACTCCCACTCCACTTGATCACTGTCTGGTTCCACTACCCCATTCAGCCTCGGTGTCTCCGCCCTGCAAGAAGCCCATGCAGCTTGGTCGAGCACCACTGTCTGCCAAGGAGAAAGCCCGATGTACCGCACGGCACCTCTGTTTCTATTGTGGCCGTGTTGGGCATGTCCTTACCCATTGCCCAGTGCGGCCAAAAGGCAGGGTCCATCAGTAGAGGCAGTGGTGCTGATGGGCCAGTAGTGGGCTCCTGGCCGTTCTTGTTCTTGTCTGCATTTACCTGCCACATTACGTTCCTGTCATCAGTCGCTCTCCTTGTTTGCCTTAATAGATTCAGGGGCAGAGGCCAGTTTTATCGATCAGGACCTAGCCCGCCAGCTCCAGCTCCCCATTGAGCTGTTGTCAGAACCCCTTATTGTCAACGCTCTTGACAGCAGGTTTATGGCCTGTGTAACCCATAGCACCCAACCTGTTCCTTTAGTCCTATTTGGTAACCACCATGAACTTATTCACTTTCATGTTATACCGGCACTACAGACCCCCTTGGTTTTAGGCTTTACATGGCTATAACACCACAACCCTTACATTGACTGGGCATCTGGAACAGTGCTCACGTGGAGTACTCACTGTGCCGCTCAGTGCCTCCGCTCCGCCCTGTCTCTCTCACCATTGTTCGTCACCACTCCAGCCACGGACCTATCCCGGGTTCCCTCTGAGTACCACGATCTCGGTGTGGTATTTCGCAAGGACCTAGCCTTGCCTCTGCCTCCACATTGCCCATACAACTGCTCCATTGACCTCCTTCCTGGAGCCCCGTTGCCGTCCAGCAAGTTGTGTAATCTGTCCAAACCAGAGAGGGAGGCAATGGAGTAATACATTACCACCTCTCTCCATGCTTAACTGATTAGGCCTTCCTCATCCCCACTCGGTGTGGGGTTGTTTTTTGTGGGCCAAAAAGACGGGACACTCCGACCCTGCATCGACTACCGTGGGTTGAATGCAATCACTATTAAGAACAAGTATCCATTCCCGCTTCTCAATTCGGCCTTTGAATCTCTACAGGGAGCAACCATGTTTACAAAACCTGATCTCCGTAATGCCTATCATCTGGTTCACATTCGTGAGGGCAATGAATGGAAGACAGCATTTAAAACACTGTTGGAGCACTTTGAGTACCAGGTTGTACCAGGTCCTCCTTTCCAGCCAGACGCTGGTTCTATCCTCCAGACCAGCCTAGTTTTCCCTGCAGCTACACCGCTAGTGCCTTGCTTCTCCCTCGTCTCTCCAGCGCCCAGTGTCCTCTGCTCTACCTGGTAGATGGTTTACCTCTCTGTCTGTGTAATAAACATCCTTTGTTATCTATGCCTTTGTGTGATGCACATTGAGTCCTCTTCCGTGCAGAGTTCGCTCCATTACAAAATATGTGTATCTCATATCTGCCATGAGAAATGTCTTGCACAAAAATTTTAACAGGCAATAAAGCATACACACACACCCACCACAGACAGACACACAGCTTTTTTTTTTTTGACTGGTTGACTGTGTACTTTTATAGTGAGAAACTTCTCAAGATGAGGGGTTGTTTAATTGACAGCTGGTTCACTAACTGGTTCCCCCTCGCTGACAAATGAGGAAGTTTATACACTAACAACCATCGGACAAGTACGCATCTTGTCAGCTTTTCCTGTTGACAGGCTGTGCAGAGACAGCGAGTTTGATGCAGGAGCACTGTCATTCTGATGTGTTGTGTTGTCACTGTCACCTGTTCTGTTGTAGAGTGCCATTTATAAATAGACAATCCTGATACATGCCGGAGACTGCATGGGTGTTTATGTTGGCATGCATTTGTTTCAGCATTTGTAACACACACAAAAAAAAAATACAAGCAGAAACACAAATCAGGGAGAGAGACTGAGGCATACTGTATCTGATTTAATTAATTTAATGTTTATATATTTTTTTCATGGCATTTATTCATTTGCAATTGTCATCATATATTTTCTTTGCTTCTAATTTTTTGTTTCCCAGATCCAACGTGCCTTTTCCTGTATGAGTTATCATTTCACTAAGGTTTTGTACAATAGTCTGAAGAATTGATAACAATAATTGTAAATATTGTGGTTCAGGGCACTCATATGGTCTCTTCTCTTTTTTTGTATTTTCTTTCTGGGTTTTGTTTCTTTGAGTAGACCCTGGCCTTGGGTCTGCCTCCCTCCACCCTCTGTATCTGCTGCTGCTCTCTTGGCATTGATTATTTCAGACCTGAGGTATCCAGTGTGTGTGTGTTTGTGCTTGTTTGTTTCACCATCTCTAGCTCCTCTGCATGCTGAAAAGGCAGATATCTCTAGAGGCTTTGTAATAGAGCGGATACTGTTGCCCTGTGCTCACATTGCCATAGGGGATGGGGGTATTGTTGGGTAATGGGGAGGGATGGAGAGGAAGAAATAGGATAGAGGGCAAAGGATGAGAGCTTCCCCTGCTTTCTTGCAGATATGAATGAAATCCTATCTGTTTGATTAGCCCTTTGACTCCACTGGTCAAAAATGCTTCTAGTTTAAGCTAATTCAATTGCTTTTCTCCAAGAGATACCATGCAGATTGTGGTGTACAGGACTGTACCAGGACTGTAGTTTGTTTGGAACTATTAGTTTATCTCTTTTAACCACTGTTAATCAATAGAAATTAAATGGCCACTTTACTTGCTGTGGTATCTAGCTACTCTCCCTTAGGATGCCTGTTTGGCACCTTCCACTGGGGGTTGTGTGGGCATGTCCACCTGGTACTATAGGAGGCCCTGAGGTAGACCCAGAGTACATTGGAGAGATTATCTATCTCATGTAGCCTGGGAATCTACCAGGAGGAGCTCGGAAACATTGCTGGGCAGAGGGACTTCTGGACCACCCTACTAAACTTGCTGCGCCCCTGAAACCCAACCCCAGATTAACAGTTGAAATTGATGGATGGATGGATGATTCCCATTGGTGTACATCAGGGAGTATAACATACTACAGCATTACATATTACTTTGAACTTAAAAAATATATATATATATTTTTTTCCTTGTTAAGTGTGTAATGTGTGATGACAAACCATTCCGTGTTTCTGTTCCTCTGTATATAACTGAAATTAAAAAATATATATATATATTTTTTTCCTTTTTAAGTGTGTAATGTGTGATGACAAACCATTCCGTGTTTCTGTTCCTCTGTATGTAACAATGTGTTGCCTTGCATTAGTTTTTGAAATAGGAACTTAAAAACGTTCTTTTGATGCATGTCTAGTCTTAAAATTGTGTGTGTAGTGAGGAGCAACAGCACAGCTCCTGTACCAAATTGCTTTTGGGAGGGAGACGTCTGTGAAGCTTCACCCTCCCATGAACACCCAGTGGGAAACATACTGTACATTGTTTACAGTATACACAGTCTGTCATGTTTAATAGCCCACTGTGTCACTCCCATTGTGTTTCTGAACAGGACGACAAGCTCACAAACATCAGAACTTCAACAAACATTTTTAGTCTCCAGGTTTCTATTAAACATGTGCTACCTTCAGCATAGACATCTGCTGTGTCGAATCAAGGGTTTCAGCTCCAGTAAATCTCACTGTTCCTTACCTTGTAAATCACTGCAAGAGTACCACTAAGGTATTGTATATTGACCTCCCACTTTTCACTCAACCCCCATGCAGTTGCATATCAAGCAGAGCGGATCAAACTGTGGTACATCCACAGAGAAACCAATTAATCTGGACACATGCTGCCATATGAGACAGAACTGAAATGAAGAAAATGGAAGCCAACCATGGCGAGACAGAAAACCTTGGTATAATGTGAAGTTTTCTGTGTGGAAGGAGTAGATGGTAACACCACAGACTGAAGCAGAAATCATAAATCCCCCCTCTTCACTTCACTTTTCCCTGTGGAGCCAATAAAGACACAAAACTAACTCCCTCTCTCCACAGACTCTGAAGCACAACATTTTATTTGACTCCACGATACCAGAAATGTCTTCCCAGAAGAAGTTATCCCTATCCCTAACTGCCCTCTTTTTCGTTTATTCCTATTCAGATTCAGACTGTGCTAAGTCTACTGAGAGGGAGCCATCTGGAGGGTTTACAGTGAGCTAATTATAACCTATCTATCCATAATTGCAGCATATTACACTTTTATACATACAGAGCTTAGCTGCACAAAATGTTTTTAACCACCATCACATTGCGTAGCATATATTGCTATGTATTATTCACTATTTATACAACTGAAACTACATACCACATTTCAGCTTAGGATAGCCTTGGTAAGAGTAAGGAAAAACCAACCCCTATTACCCACTTACAGTCTGTAATGCATCACTGATGACTCCATTAGGTTTGTGTATTAAAGGTATAGTTGGATAGAAATGAGGAAATGGCACAGTCCGTTCAGATCTCAGAACAATCAGTGAAATGAAGATCTGGGAGTAACATATGATTTGACTTCTGGGCTGGCAAACAGACACCTTGGCTGAGGAGATATTTGAGCAGATACCTGTGCATCATTGGTCTCCTCTGTTCTCTTCCAGTTAACAGAAGTAAATATGTGGTTATGATGCTTTCTCTTCTTCATTAATTAGCAAGGCATGTTTTAAAAAAAAAAGTAAACTGTAGATGAATGGCCAAAGGCTCAGGACAAGTTGTAGATGTGCAGTTGTTGTGTGCTTAGGTGATTTTACTTCTACCTTGCCCTAAAACCAATTGTGATCTTGGGTTTATGACCCAAGAGTGTCACATGCTGTAAGCATGCTGAGCATAGAAATACAGTTTTACCATAAGTGTGTGTTGCTTGATAACTCATGTACAGTCTGGTCCATTCTAGTCTCACAACCAAA
This sequence comes from Monopterus albus, assembly GCF_001952655.1. NCBI lineage: Eukaryota > Metazoa > Chordata > Actinopteri > Synbranchiformes > Synbranchidae > Monopterus > Monopterus albus. The sequence continues at coordinate 3,714,012 of NW_018127919.1, forward strand.
ATTTAGAATAGATGCTTTCCATTGCCATTTATTTGGCACCAGTGTTTCCAGCGTACTGTAATTTAAAGTGGGATCATGGGACAGAGTCACATTAGGTTCTATATTTGAGGAAATAAGCTTCATCACTAGACACTTTTTCTAAACATATGTGCAGGATTCACTTGAAAAATAATCTATTTATCAATATTTTCACTTCGCTATACCTCCTGCATTCAGAGCAGCTGGCTGTGCGCAGGCTGCAGCAAGCCAGCCTTCATGTTTTCTTTGCAGTGCTGTTAAAACCAATTAAATTTTCTACATAAAAATCATCTGATTACAAAGCTGCTCAGTCCCCACGTCCCCTCCTTTCTCTCTGGCATGTGTATTCATGTGTGCATCTGTGCATGCACACCACCAAGGGCTATGTTAAGAGCTGATCAGGTGGGAATGTGACAAACTTTTTGTATGTGCCTGTCTGTTTGCTAATCCATGTGGGTGCAGCACTAATTAAAATCAGCGGCTCAACCATTCACACCGCTGGCTGCTTGGCAATGAGCACAAAAAAGCAGTTGGGGTTCTGTCAGGTAATATGACAAAACCAAGAGAAAGAGTTTATGTGGGTGTGTGTTAATGTCAGTGAGACAGAAGAGGGGACCACTGAGGCTTTAAAATCAGTTTGTATGTGTGCAAGATATAAGAGGGATTGAGCTGGCCTGCAGAGATAGAAATATTAATTCTAATAGTGGTATAAATGTGTGCCTTAACCTCGCCCGACCCCATCACTCTCCATAGTTTTCTTCTAGCCTATTCCATCACAACAGCAGAAACTTGTTACTGTATTGTATGTGAGGTGGTTTTTGCCCCAGATTTATTCTCTGATCTTTTGCATTCTGTTTTCCAGAATTGTTACAAATCTTGGTTTATATTATTTGTGTGTGTATCTGTGCATGAGTGAGGTTACTTGTACTGATTTTATAATTCATGAGTGCTTCCCAGTAATTTCACAGCACATATGTTTCTGGTCTTTATTCATTATGTGGCATGCTTGATTAGTCTGTGCTGCTTGGGAGGGCTAGTGTGTTGGTTTATTGGTGTTGTGTTAACAGGATAAAGATTTATGGGGGGACAAACAAGCATGTGTTCTGTGGTCTGCAGCAGATAGATAAATAAATGGAAACTGGGTTCATTTGTCACTGCCTGGGCTTGCTTGGGATGCTCTGTACCTGTGGAGTGCAGAGCCCACAGAGATGTAACAGTTTGTCCCTGTCAGTCCCTTATCAGGTCGTCTATCACACTTGTCCCAGTGAATCTGTTCCAGCGTCCTGCACCAACTGCTACCACCTCAGTCCTCCATGAAAAAAGACAACAGGGCCAAAAAGATATACATCTATTTGATTTACTGCTGTTTGCACTCACACTGTACTGAAAAAAAAAATTACTGGTTCGGTGTGTTGTTCTGATGAGAAGTTTACATAAGGATTGCGAGAACCTCCTGAAAGAGTGAAGTCAAACTGTGAGATTACATTAGTGTTTTAAACAGAGGATCAAGCCCCATATTTTGCACTGTTGGAGATTATAGTTTGCAGTCTTTTATCAGTGTACACTACTCAGTGGTATAATGCTTTTGCTTTTAATCAGTTTCAGTTAAAGACTTGGGCATATTGATGAAATAAAAAGCAATTAGACTATGTAATGGTATCACTTAATTCAATCATACACTAAAATGTTTTATAAAAAACGAGGCAGACCAACCACTCATGTGAGTGCACCCTTTGTTGTTTGAAATGTCATGGCCCTTTGTGTCTCAGAATGATTGTGTTGCATTAGGCACACAAATACACAGTCGAACTTAAAAATGGCATGACTCATTTGAAGTAATAACCTGGAACGCCAGACCTGGATTTGAATCCTGAGTTCTTTGTGTGGTTAGTTTTAGCACTTTAGTTCCGGTTAAGAAAAGTGCTGTGGTTTCAGTTTAATGTTAATTCAGTAAACATGTCCTGTTTTTATCCTGTTTTTAAGAGCTTCAAGTCATTGCTGACTTTTCCATTATTTAACTAATGGCACAATCTCACCATAGCCAAACTGAGTTATCTAAACATGACCATCCAGTTTTTAGTCACCACAAACAGATATTGTATTACAAGAGATGATATTGTAGGACAACAAATGAAAAACATCGTGGGTGAACATTTTAAAAATACAAACCTTTAATTAACAATGCTTCATTATTGTCTAGGGAGAGGGAAGTCTGGGCATCTTTGCTTAGACTGGTGCCCCCACGACCCAGATCCAGATAAGCAGAGGAAGATGGATGGATGGATGGATGTTTCATTATTATGTTGATCCAGGCAGCATTGCAGGACGTTTCTAACAAAAACATTTGTTTTTTCAAATTAGTAGTATATAAATGTGATTTCTAGGAGACAGGATTGTTTATTAAGCATATTTCCCCTATAATTTCCGCAGGGATACAAACTGTGGTGCAAAAAGGGAAAAAAATCTGCTCAGGCACAGTAAGTGCTGAGTTGACCAAAAGCAGCAGCACTTTCATTGCAACATAGAAAAAATGGGTAGTTATCATGTTTAGTAACAGCTTCCATAGCTACAAGGACAAAGGAAGCTCAAACTTCTGCAAAATGAAACCCAATGAAATGTAAAAACACTGCACTAAACCCTTGTAACCAAATTAAAAATCGAATCAGCTAAAAGGATAGAGAAGAACTGAATGTAACAGATGATCACTTTAAATGACAAATGTAATGGTCACCATACAAAGAAAGGTGCACCTATAGTGTTGATTATTTGAAGACGCAGCTAGCATCTCATTAGAATCTTTTATGTTTAGCCAGCAGTTTTCTGTCCATTTTTCTCTCTCATTTTCATACATAGAGCAGAGAGGCGTTGAGGCAGAGACAGACATGAAGCCACAGTGCAGTTGTGCGGTTTACTCTGGTATTTTGCTGACATGGGATCTATTAGCAGGGGCTGGGGGAGAGAGGAGGGGGAGAATGCACAGGACTCAAAAAAATAAAAAAGAGGGAAGTGTGGGCCTACAAATCAGTGAGGGAAATCTAGTATTACTGCAAGACTTTACACCAGGTTTGAAGCAAGAGAGAAGAAAAGAACACGGGGAGGATCGAGCAAAGCCTTGAGAGATGGTGAGATAGCACAGAGGAAACAAAGGAGATGGGAGTGACCAGAGATTGAAGCTGGAAGACAGGAAAGCACAAGAGAGAATGAAAATTGATGAGGGTGTGCAGTACGGCACTGTACACACAGGGAGAGAGAGACAAGAAGAGAATTGTTGGAGGGGGGCTGATTCAGCTTGCATTGTAATGATAGGGCATCAAAGCTCCATGGTGGAACATACCTAAGAACAGCAAATGTAAACCAGTGTGTTTAATGTCACAAAAAAATATTCATGTGTGCATTTGCTGTAACCAAAACTATCAGTGTTGACCTCATCTTGGCCCGTTAATTCAAGCCCATCCACTTAGATGAGTCACCTAATGTTGGAGAGTCAAGATAGGTGTGTGTATTCAACAGAGCGCACTTTAATCTAGCCACAGGGGTTGCAAGCCAGTGACTTCTGCGCCGGCACCA
>NW_018127919.1:3720239-3760090 GCF_001952655.1 Monopterus albus
CAGCTCAGGTCGGCTGTTTTGGGGACAAGGTCAGAGAGGCCAGATTGAGATGGTTTGGACATGTGCAGAGGAGGGATAGTGGTTATATTGGTAAAAGGATGTTGGAGATGGAGCTGCCAGGCAAGAGGTCAAGAGGAAGGCCAATGAGGAGATATATAGATGTGCTAAAAGAGGACATGAAGTTTATTGGTGTGAGAGTAGAGGATGCTGAGGATAGAGTTAGGTGGAAACAGATGATTCGCTGTGGCGACCCCTAACAGGAACAGCCAAAAGAAGAAGAAGAAGATTCAACAGAGCGCACTTTTGGAATACCTCATACTAATGATAACGCAGAATGTCTGTGCACACACTTAGTAATCTTTCTTGTGGTGCCCAAATTATACCCTCTGCCCCTATCATCACTGGAGTCTTCCACACCAGTCATTGGGAGGGTCTTTGTGGAGAAGAGTGAAAACACCTGGAGGCTGGCATCGTCCAACAACACATCAGTCACTTATATTTGCATGGGCTCAAACCCTGACAGATGAATGTTTGTTGCCACAGGGCTGCAGCAGTGTTTGTGATAGGGATTTACAGAATAACATAGAGGGGGCTGAAGAAAGAGGACAACATGACGCCGAATTAGCTTTCATTCCCAGTGTGCTTCATGTAATTACAGATGCATTTCAGGAATACACTTCTCTCACTCTTCTCACTTTTTTCAAGCAACAGTGTCACATGCGAATGTCCATTCCACATTGTGCCCCTCACCTCAGCATCAAATAGCTATCAGAGACAAAATGGGAGAAGCATGTGTATATATATATATAATATCACATTTTCTCTCTTCCTTTGCATATCATTTTTAGCCCTCTGCTTTTCCCTCCCCCATACCTATCCACAGACTCTCCTCGTCAAAAAGACAAATTACCCAGCGGGCTGCTCCTTTAGCTGTGCTTTTCTGTACAATAATCAATTTGAAGACGAGCGAAAGAGAAGGCTAGAGAAACATGAAATTATTCATCACGGTCTCTCAGTTGTAGGGAATGTAGAGATGTGGGGGGATGGTGGGGGCCACTTCGTCCTCTGTGAGATAATTAGGGAGAAGACCAAAAAGCAGTCATAAGGAGAAGACTGCAGGCCAGCAGTGAGGGAAAAAAAGTGACAGAGATGGAGAGTCCTAGGTGCAGAGTTGGGGATCATAGAGCAGTTTGTTGTTATATTTGGAAATCTTGAGGTTGTGTTTAGTTTGTCGTCCCAGCAACAGACAGGGCATGGAGGATAGACAGCTGGGGCTGGTGAGGAGTGAAGGGGAAATACAGACAGGAGGAGGAGGAGGAGGAGGAAGAGCTTTGAGGGGAGCATGACTTGGATTTAGCTTCAGTTAAACTACTCAGGAGAAAAGAAGGATAGTGTGAGCAGAGAAAAAATGAGGCAGACATACTTTTGTGGCGAGTGTTTATTCAGAGACCTCTTGTTTCCTACCAATTAAAGGGACTGCGGGCTGCTACAGCACAGTCCCTCTGTTCTTCCTTCCTCCTCTGCTCAATCTGGCTTCATTCTCTCCTTCTGTTCTTCTGCAATGTTTACTCCATGTGCACATTTTTGATCATATAAATATCTCACCTTCTATGTTAACTCATCAGACATTTTCATTAGTTTGACATTTTTATATATTATTAGTTTGTATATAAATTTGCTGAAGGACATCTCCACTGTATTTAGTTATCCTTATTATATTTATCTTGTGTTAATTTCTTGCATTGTTTACAACAGAATTTGTTGCATTTGTTTCATTCTTATCTAAACTCTTCTCTCTGCTGCTGCAATGACCCAATTTCCCCAGAGGGATCATTAAAGTTTCATCTTTCATCCCTCATTCGTTTCTTTCCCCATTCATTCCTTCCCAGTGCAGCTTAGTCCAAACCAAACAACCATGTCACTGATTTCTCTTCCCGTCCCTTCTATGAATCACCAGTCTGTAGCTTCTCCATGACTTGATGGTGTTATAAGTGCTGAAGACTGCTGTTTCCAGGCTGCTTTCTAAAACAGTGAACATGTTGCATTTGTCAGTTACTTTATCTTTTTTATTTCATTTTTGAAACCCCTCTGAATTAATAAGGTCTATATAAGCAGCATATTTACACAAGCACAAAGAATATTATTCTGGCAGCCCTGATGGGGAATAATGAATGATTATGATTTAGAAAAAAGGAGAGAAAAATACAGCAGAATGTTTGAGAACTATTGTTGTTTGATACTATCTGTACTGTGCAGCCACAGTGTGGAACATCTAAATCACATGATATATTAAATGGCTCGAAATAAACCATCATTCAATATGTGCATATATTTTTACTTTTATACTGCATCTTTTTGTACACCCATCAGATATGAGGAAATAATGTGGAAATAATTGTGCCAAATGCAGTTTCTCTATATATGCCTTGGAGTTATGTGAGTCCGCCATCTGTACTGCACTGTCAGCATCTTCCCCCATCACAATAATGTAGTTTTCCCTGGTTGAATAAAAGTATTGTTGTGTTATGTGCGTATCTCACTCCAGATTGTGTGCCTGTCAATCCTTGGAATACAGTACCATAGTCTCCAATAATTGTGTGAAAACAGCCCATGATTCTGTCTGGTATCTCGGCCTGATTTATACTATCCTTTTTTGTCTGCCATACTAGAGAGTGTTAACATACCTGCTCATATTGCTTCTTTCTCTCCTGGGCCCTGAGTTATCTCTCAGATTGATGACACAGAAAGCACTAGGGCACCTCAGGGTACACTAGGATGTGAAACGTAGCCGTAACAGTGACTGTATCCACTATATGATTTGCATGTATAGGTGTGTGTGTGTGTTTTAGGACATAACTTTGCCTATTTTGGCACCCGTCTCACTGTAAAGCAAACACATTACATGACACTGACGTCGTCTCACTCACTGTAGCTCTTTGTTTCTTTGTGTCTGCATTGCTGCTCCTACCCAAGCTTGTAGGTCTTTGTCTTGCTCACTTTTCTTTGTTACAATACATTGCCCTCCCCACCACCAACTCCTCCTCATCCACCTCCACTCCATTGCCTCTCTTTGCAACCAGGGTGCACTCTTCGCCTGGAGCATCTCTCCTGGGTTTTGTTCTTTATTATCTCTATCTCTACCCACTTTGTCATCTTTCACAAACAAAGGACAGGTAGGAATTAGGGTAGGTACTCATTTAAAGAGTAGCCCACTTTCATCAGATCTGCACTGTGTAATTGCACATAACCTGAAGTTTGCTCCTCTTAGTTTTTTGTGTACAGTTCATAGAAGATGTTTATTTAAAGCTCATTGTAGCTCAGACAGATTTTCCAAACACCATATAAAGTCATCTTGCTCAAACAAAGGTTTCTATGGGCCAGTGTATTGGAATACGTGTGTCTTAAGGTCCTACCATTGTCTGCTTTCCAATTCTTTTGTTTTGCCAGACAAAACATGCAAAGTCTTTCTTGCCAGTCTCTCTTCTTCAGGAGCACCCGCGGCCTTAATAGAGGAAAAGTCTAGATGTTTTTGCCTACAAAAATGAATTGACACTAACACACACAGACACACGCATACACGCTTCCCTGCTCTAACCATATTTTATCTACTCGTTAATGTTCCCAATTACTCTGTAAAACACTGCCAACGTTTTGCAGCATGCCGTGCTTATTGAAATGGTAATGCTACCATCTCAAAGTAAAAGTCTTTTATTCACATGGCTTCTAAGTGGATTTATTCATGACAATTTACTCTTCTCATGCAGGATTACACTAATGAGAGGGTTAAAGGGTGATGCATATGTGTGTGTGTGGCTTTTCTCCGCTTTCATGCAGGAACTCTTGCCCTGGAGAGAAATGGCCACATTTCTACTGTCACCAGCATTATTCAGCAGAAGAGGACTTGATTTGGTTTTACACTATTAGTCAGTCTCACTGGCAAACAATTCCTGGTATTTAAATTATTCAGTTGTCTGCTACAGCTGCCCAATTAATGGTGCAAACAGTATGTGCAAAAAGCTGTTTATATACCTTGGTTGTCTCAACTGAGTCAATGAATTGGGGCGGCTGGTTCAGTGGGTAGAGCAGTTGTCTCCCGATCAGAGGTTCAAATCTCGGTACCTGCTGTCCACGGGTCGAAGTGTCCTTGGGCAAGACACTGAACCCCCAAATTGCCCCCGATGGTTAGAACCATCGGTTGAGCTGGTGCTGCAGATGGCTGCCTTGGTTCTGTACCGAAAACATATTCCTTGTGTGTAACATACTTGGCCAAATAAAGGTGATTATCCTGAATTGTTTCACACCTGGAATAGGTCTTAAATGTAATAAAGCAGTGTTTGTGTGCAGGAGGTCAGGGCCCAGTGGGGAAGTATTGTTAGTACAGATCTCAGCTGTAGGTCACTGTGCTTGGAGTTCAACAGTTCCCAGGTATTGTTGGTGCTCTGTCACTATTTCAACCAGTTACTGTCAGCACCCTGACATGTACCTCCTGTGTCCCCTTTCATGCTGCTGGTTAGTGTCATCCACCCACCATCCTCAGTTGCTCCTCCTATTATGACTCACACCAGAAGCAATTCCAGTTTGCTTGGATTAATTAAAGGGCAGTTTCTGTGTGACTGGAGAGTGCGTATGTTTTTAATGCAGTTTATGGCAGGTGCTTAAAGTAAAGGATGCAGTATTCCCATTGAGTTACATACAGTGTTTACCTAAAGAGATTATATGAATTTATATGGCTTAAATTGTTCATGGTTTATAAAGTCTAGTCTTTCTACCTGTGGCAAGAGCAAACATATTATGACTTCGAACATATTCAATCACACAAAGCTTGGTCCATCAGAGCACTGAAGGAGCACTGTGCCTTTGCAAATATAAGACTGAGCAAAGCAACTTGATACCTGTAATACATTTCATTTTCCTAACATGTTTCAGTGTTCCTCTATATGCATATTGTGTCCTGAAGGGTATAATTCCATTTGCACTGATTAAATCAACCAAGCTTCCATCTTGAGTCTGATTTACTTCCTGTTCATTTATTTTGCTTAATAGAAGCTTTATTTAATGAAATAGCGAAGTCTTGGCAAAATGAATGAGAAAATATACTTAAAGGTTTATAGCATGGTGGATGATTTTAGAGCAATCATTTCTTTTTCCTTCTTATTGCAAAGTAATCCCATTTAGAGGGCATCAAATTTAACATGTAATCGCTGTGGATTTAGTCCTACACTCCAATGGTTTAAAGGTCAGTTAAAACTAATGATAGTAATTACAATGTAGCCTTAAAGCCTGCATTGTTCATTAATATGAAGTAACAGATGTAGTTTAGATACTGTAATCCACTTTATTTTCTAGTAATCAAATTATTGTAGCAACAACTGGCTAATACAGACAGTATATAGTAGTCCAAGTACACTACTGTATACTGTCTGTATAACCCAGTTGTTGCTACAGTAATTTGATTACTAGAAAATAAAGTGGATTACAGTATGTAGCCATCCCTGGTAGGCTAGTGGTTAAGGTGCAGCGCTCTCACCGCTGCGGCCTGGGTTTGAGTCAGAGTTGCACAAGCCAAATGTCAACATGCGAGTCGTCAGTGTGACGATTCGCTGTGGCGACCCCTAAACGGGAAAAGCCGAAAGTGACTTTCTTTCTATACAGTAGTGTACTTGCAGAAAACCTTGCAGATATAGAGGTCTTTTTCCTGCAGCCAAGGGGAAGAAAGCACAGATACAGGATGTAATGGTAGCTTGTAATAAAATAATGCTGTTTGTTTATGTATAAGCACATACATTTATCCTGACAATGTTAATCATAAGTTGCATAATGATAAAGGTAACTTTCATTCCTTCGAAGTCGATTGCTAATAGACAATGTAAGATCATTTCAGGTATCAAGAGAGACTTGGATATCTGAGCTTTGCAGGAGTCATCTTTGGCTAAGATTGACTGAAAGATCAACCTTAAGCTACAGACAAGTATTTTCAAAGCTAAGTGTAATTTGATCACTGATCATTAATTGTCATCCACATTAGTGTGACACTGGGCTGCTGTACAGCCAGGCTACAACACTGGAAATTGAACGTTAAATAGCACACTTTCAGTGTAGTACCATGGTCAGCATGGCTATTTTCTAACTTTAAATAACAGTTTGATATACAGTAAAGCAGGTGTGCCCACTGTATTTGGTCTGAATGACAGAGCACCATGGGCGTTTTGTTGCTGACTCACAAAATAATGAACATAAGTTATGTGTGGGAATCATTTCAGTCAAAACACAATGTATCCCATAAACAAAAGAGCAAGTGTAGAGTATGTGTGTGTGAGAGTCTGAGTCTGTTTATTTTAATAAAAATAGCAACTTGTAGTAAGGAATCACTGATGAAAATGTAGGGTCTTTTTGCTGAATTTGCTTCTCACTGCGTGCTCTCTGCTGTGATCATCATCATCCTGAGAGCTGATGCACTGCCAAAGTCTTAATTCTACATTTTGCTGCTACTCAGACTGTGGACCAGACACATTTAGCCCTTGAAAATACAATTTTATTGAGAGAAATAATCACTTTTGAGGAAACAACAAAGAAAAGGAGTCAACTGTTTTCAAACCCTAACTTTCACCACGCTCTTTTGCCACTTGACTAATTCTTCTACTCTGCTTCTTGCTTCTCACTGCGTGCTCTCTGCTGTGATCATCATCATCCTGAGAGCTGATGCACTGCCAAAGTCTTAATTCTACATTTTGCTGCTACTCAGACTGTGGACCAGACACATTTCGCCCTTGAAAATACAATTTTATTGAGAGAAATAATCACTTTTGAGGAAACAACAAAGAAAAGGAGTCAACTGTTTTCAAACCCTAACTTTCACCACGCTCTTTTGCCACTTGACTAATTCTTCTACTCTGCTTCATGGCTGTCTCTCTCTCTCTCTCTCTCTCGCTGTATCTGCCTATCCCTTATTCTCAGCAGTTTTTTCACTTTCTCTTCTGTTTTTAGAGGCATAGGATGAATGGAAGAGTTTAAAACAGAGTTATACAATCTTTTTAGCTGGTTTTAAAGAGCCCCTCTCTAGTGATATGTTCTGCACATACATCAACTGGATTAGAGTGTCAGAACATCTAAGAACTGATGAACCAACCCATCCATCCTTACACACACACACTCACATGGCATCACAGTACACAGAAAGCAGTGCCTTTAAATAGGCTGAATGTATGTCCACCGCAAATATAATGTACCATCATTCTTCCGACTTTTCTTTTTGTTTTCATCTTATTTTTAATGACATAAAATAGTATAACATAACAGATATAACAGAACCATGACTGTTCAGTGGGTTGGAACTAAAAGATAAAAAGCAATACAGTTATATTAGTATGAGTAAGTAAATATCTGATAAAAATCAAACATAGCACTGGCCAACTTGGGGTTAATATTCCTAACGCATCTTGCATAAAGATGTATATGACATACTGTATGTACACAGATAAAAGGCATTTGAGTATGAGTGAGAAGAGTTAAAAGGAAATTTCTGCCCAACAAGTAATTTAAGTGGAGCTTTATTCCAATACATAAGCTCCTGTGTTGAGTTAATTGCCTCGCTAAGCATAAGATAGATTTATGGCCCTGCATGCAAAACAGGTTCTTTGCCCTGGGTCTTTTTTCAGTAACGATTTTTATGCAGAAACTGAAATTCAAATAGGGCAGCTTGGGGAGGTCAGCCTGGGATGTTTTGTTTCCCATATAAGCAGTGTGTGTGGTTTCGTGTGGCATGGTTATGAGCATGAGCTAATGTATGCATCCTAATTTGTATGTGCCGGACCTTCATTTTTATTGGATTTGCTTGGTTGCAGTTCATGTTATGTTATTGGCTCTGGTATGCGCCTGCAAAGGGGTACGGGATCCGCTGGACCTCCCATGTGAATGTATGTGTTTGTGTGTGCTTGTTTTTTTTTTTTTTTTTTATCTATCTGACCAGCTAGTATGCCTGAGCCGCACATATCAGTTTTTCTGTGGAGCAGCTGTTTCTCCTGCAGCTTTTGGTCTCTCCAGACTACAGCTCTATAAGAGCAAGGAGCAGAAGAAGAGGGGGAGGAGGTGGTGGTGGTGGATAGAAGCAGAGAGGTAGGGGGTAGGGAGAGGTCAGGAGATAAATTGTGAGAAAAGTCAAAGACTTCATCTCTGCTGAGATTGGTTGATAGCTGTGTTTTTAGAGTTAGTTTTGAGTATTTATTATTTTTGTATTTTCAAGTCAAGCTCTAGGATATTTTAGTCAACTACTGCTGGTTTAAAACAAAATTAATGGTTTTAAGCAGTGGGAAACATAAGGAAACCATAAGGTTTTGTCATCTCCAGTTTTCCAGACAGCCGACTGAGATTCCCCAGCATCAAGAAATGGTCCAGCACATACAGCTGTCATATTTACAGTTTGATATTTGTGCAGAATAAATAAACAAAATGTGTATAGCTTTAGAGGTGGATCTTTGTCCCATTGGACAGAGCCACGTTGTCTTCTTCTATTTTACTTACTGTAGCTCTTCTTCCATTAACACTTTGTTCTCTTCCTCCTTGGACTTAATGGCCACAATTTCATCTTTATTAGCTCTTCAAAAGTTGAATATTCACCAAGAAGATTAAATGATTGTTTCTTAAAAGGGTGTTTCTTCCTGTAAAAGGTTATCATTAAACAGCCAGCTCAACTGCTTGGTGCTGATGCTTCAGTGCTGTTGCTATGGTTACCTACAGTTTAATATAGGCACTTTAATTTAAAATGGCACACAGAAGCCTAGGCCATAGGTATGTGATTAAACCTTGTATTCCTGCAAAGTTAATCCACACCTTCCACCCAATCAGAATTCAGTTTTTCATGGCCATGGCATAAGAAAATATAAAACACATCAACCTAATAATGTGGTATTGCCAAAGTGCCTCTAAATAAATTTCAATCTGCCAGTGGTTTCTAAACATGCATTTGGATAATGTGATTGCTAATTGTATTCCTTCATTATAATATGAGTTGCACAGCTGCTGTTCCCTTTTTGCCTAATCTTACAGTAACTATAACTGATGTTAAACCATCAGAGCCTTCCAGTAATGACAATGATTGCTGCATCTGCAGCATGTACTGTAAAAGCACATCCAGTAGAAAAGGGAGTAACAAAGAAGGTGCGTTTGGCTGTCTCATGCAGTATTTTAGCCTGATAAGGGTTGTATGTAAGGACTGTGCTTCATCTCACCCTTGACTATAGGGATAGATTGTGTTTCTTTATGGTCCAGTTGGAGTCTGTACAGAGGATTATTGGAGCTTGGCTGCAATAGGCCTTTCAAGCTTCACTTTAGTCTCCAGAGGACTAACAACAAGTCCAACACTGTCAGATCCAGGTCAGTGAGGCCAAAGGCTGATGCTTTGAAGTGGGCTATGAGATTCTCATCTGGAGGGATCAGATGGAGGCAGAAAAGAAGACAATGAGAGGTGCAAAGCTCCGGTAGGACAGCCAAACAGGCTTCAGGAGCTGTGGAGGTTAGCGTCATTGTTAGAAGCCAGCATGTACAATACATGGATTGCTTTGACTCAGTGAACACCTGTAGAATTCACATGTGTGTACCTTGTGTAATACACAAGTAAGATTCAAGAATGACGAGGGAAACATAATAGTGTGCAAAGCCTTAAAACTGACAGAAAAGAATGCAAAAGTGATTTTGTTGACATTTTTGAAGTCAGATACAGGAGTAATATGAATGATTCTACAGTCAAAGAATGCTGATATAGCAAAAGTAATAAAGTGGGAATAATTTGAGGACTGCACAGGATGTCCACATTTTATTAATCAACCAGCGACATTTAGAAGTGTATCTACTCTAGCAAACATTTTTCTTTGTTCTTTGTGTCTGTGGAGCCTGGTTTTGTAAATACCATAGACTTAATAGATTAAAGGCTACACAGTGATGCCAGTAACATCAGTCCTAGGAAGTATATATACTCAAGATATCTTTATAGATAAGCAGACATTATATGAATTTTGTAGAACTAATAAACTGCAAGAAAAGACACTAATGCACAGAAGCAGGAGGAACTATACTGAGAAACTGGAGAGAAGAAAACAGTCTGGTAATAAATTAGGTTTTGAGAATCAGAATCAGAATGTTTGCTTGTGTGATTTCTACTTAGGCATACCTAATTTCCTATTATAACTTAATAACCAGATATTTTTCCCTTCCAATATGTTTTACAAACACATATTACTGATTTGTGTGCTCACCCAGCACAATAATATAACAAAACCAGCCAACCTTTTCTTGTGCACATACACGAAAAAGCATATAGACTTCTACGTTTAACCCTGATCTCGTCTTGCTTTATTTTTTTCACTAACTTTGACACTATCTCCAGAAATAAATCTTTAGCAAAGGGGCTTGGGGAGATAGTTTAGGCTTTCAAATTCTATGGAGGCATCTGAACCCCACAAGATAGTAAAAACAGATGTGTAATCTGATTGCTATTGGAATTATACAGTAAGATAGTATCAGTCAATCAGTCAGCATATGTATGCACACACCCACCCACCCACACCCACACACACACACACACAGAGTGTACAGGCAGTGGTGATGGTCTCACTTTCTTCCTGTCTAGAGTAATCTCAACCATGTTTTTGTGTCCCACGAGGAATGCCTTTTAACATGTGGCACGGTGGTGTTGACGGTGGCGGGGAAGGGGGCTTGTCAGACAGCTGTTTCCCATCAACACTCAGTCAACTGCAGCCGGTCAGTTGCAAGCCTGCACACAGGATCAGAGGGGCAGAGCAGTGGAGTGGAGTTAAAAGCGATGCGGGGGCCAGAATACCTCCAATTAGGAGGTCATCCCAATTTGTTCTTCCACATCCACGGTACTCATCGGGAGTCTCAGGCCTGCTTCCCCAGTGTTATGTTGAAGTCTGTAGCCAGAGGTGAATGGGTTGGCGACATCTGGGAGTGATTATGCCTTTTCCTCATTGTTTCCTGTCTTTTTACCCCAAACCAGCTCTACTGAGTTCTCTTGTTGTGCTGTGTTGGCTCAGCTCCCTTGGCTTGTTCAGGATCTAAGACCCACTTGTACAGTAATGTAAGACTGGGAAAGCTTAACAGCAGTCGCTCATGCACAGGCGTCTACATTTACACATGTTGTTCACCACATCAGGAGCAGATGAATCTGTTCAGTTATATGGAACATTTTCATTCATGATGTATTGTACCACTTTCTCTTTTACAGGTTTTGATTATCCCTGTCCATCCTCTGTTGTAATCTGTCAAATTACCTTTGTTTAAATTAATCTCTTTGACACATTAAAGATTTTAGATTCCTGCTCATTAAAAATTTGCTCCTCCATGTGCCATTTCACGATTGATAGTGTACAGTTAAAGCCTTTATATTTGATCTGTGATGGAGACAAGAAAGCTGCCTGTGACCACCAGAAATTACTCTTCTGTTGGCTTTCTGGAATTTAGGCTTCTCCAGTTCAGTCTCTGGCTGAAAGCTCTTTTTCTGTGTGAAGGCTACTCTTTGTGGAAAGTTAAGGAATTGCTGTGGTAGCTTTCTGTTGCCTGCTAGTGGAGCTATCCAGCTCTGTAGCAATCTTTTCATTTTACTGTCAGCTATTAAGACAGCCAGCCTTCACAGCAGCTACTCTCAATAGTCCATATACCCTGTTTTAGTAAGGGAGGGTACCTGGATAATGGTACTGCATTAATGTATATCACTGTTAGATTGATGGGTACATAGGTAGATACTGTAACTAGGATAATAACAACTCGTGCCAGTGAATATACTATGAACACGTGTTTGTGTGTTGTTCTTAACCCTTGTGTTCTGTTAAGGATCATAACCCTTGTCTTCTGTTAAAATGCAATGGAAAGAGCTAACAAAAAAACCCTTTGTTATATTGCCTTTAAATGGAGCTCTCAAGGTCATATTTTTTTACTTCAAATACTCAATATGCTTGTTGTTCAAGTGGTCAAAGTCTTGAGAACACTGCTCTCATGTGATTACCAATCAAACTGATCTTGTCCTTGACACCCTGACATAAGCGGTGAGGAGCTTGTGTTGTGTTGTGCTGATTTTTCATGAACAACAGCATACAATATGACACGACTATCCATCCATCCATCCATTTTCCTCCGCTTATCCGGAACCGAGTCACGGGGGCAGCAGTCTAAGCAATGATGCCCAGACTTCCCTCTCTCCAGACACTTCCTCCAGCTCCTCCGGGGGAAAGCCGAGGCGTTCCCAGGCCAGCCGAGAGACATAGTCCCTCCAGCGTGTTCTGGGTCTTCCCCGGGGCCTCCTCCCGGTGGGACATGACCGGAACACCTCCCTAGGAAGGCGCCCAGGAGGCATCTGAAACAGATGCCCAAGCCACCTCAGCTGGCTCTTCTCGATGTGGAGGAGCAGCGGTTCTACTCTGAGCTCCTCCTGGGTGACCGAGCTTCTCACCCTATCTCTGAGGGTGCGCCCGGCCACCCTGCGGAGGAAGTTCATTTCGGCTGCCTGTATCCGGGATCTTGGCCTTTCGGTCATGACACAAAGCTCATGACCATAGGTGAGAGTCGGAACGTAGATCAACCAGTAAATCGAGAGCTTCGCCTTACAGCTCAGCTCCTTCTTCACCATGACGGACCGGTGCATCGACCGCATTACTGCAGAAGCTGCACCGATCCGCCTGTCAATCTCCCGTTCCATCCTTCTCTCACTTGTGAACAAGACCCGAAGATACTTGAACTCCTCCACTTGAGCTGAAAAAACCTTGGAAAAAAAAATCTAAGTCCTTAGAAATCTATGTCCAGTTGATTTTTTTTTCCCGAGGTTTTTTCAGTTTACTGTTAGCTGGATGAGAGTGTGCACAGAACCTTGAAGAGGGTATAGAGCTGGTCCAGTGTTCCACGGCCAGGACGAAAACCGCATTGTTCCTCCTGAATCCGAGGTTCGACTATCGGTTGAATTCTCCTCTCCAGTACCCTGGCATAAACTTTCCCGGGGAGGCTGAGGAGTGTGATCCCCCTATAGTTGGAACACACCCTCCGGTCCCCCTTCTTGAAAAGAGGGACCACCACCCTGGTCTGCCAGTCCAGAGGCACTGTCCCCAACCGCCATGCAACGTTGCAGAGGCGTGTCAGCCAAGACAGCCCCACAACATCCAGAGACTTAAGGTACTCGGGGCGGATCTCATCCCTTTCCCCCCCGGTGCCTTGCCACCGAGAAGCTTCTTAACTACCTTGGTGACTTCAGCTTTGGTGATGGACAAGTCCACCTCCGAGCCCCTGGCCTCTGCTTCCTCATTGGTGCCATGTCTTCCGATGTCTGTCTTCTACGACACGACTACTCAGAGCTATATAATTCCCATATGTGAAAGCTGTAAAAACCGTATCAGTCACTCATGGAAATGCTCTGTTCTTCCAGCTCCTCTTAAAAGCACCAATATGAGCAAATATTATCATTTGCCATTGAAAATATATGGTTACTCTGTTGACTTTTGTACATTTCTGTGTGTTTTCCAGTTTTACGTGACGACTTCAGACAGAACCCGGTAGATGTTATGGTTGCAGTGGGTGAGCCCGCAGTGCTGGAGTGCCAACCACCCCGTGGGCATCCTGAACCCACAATCTCTTGGAGGAAAGATGGTGCCAACTTAGATGACAGAGATGAACGGATCACAGTAAGAGAGATCTTTTTTAAGCCTCAACACTACACATTATTCTGACTAGGGCTGGAACCACTAATAATTTTTTTTCTATTTCCATTATCAATTAATCTATTTTAAGTCTTATTTCTTTAGTTAATAAAATGTCAGAACATAGTGACAAGTGCTCATCACAAACCCCCAGAGCTCAAAGAGACTTTTTCAAAATGAGTGGATATTCAGTTGATAATGGTGTAAAATGGAGGACACCAGTATTTTAAACTGGTTTTAGAAGCTGGATCTAGAGCTGACCTCCAGTTGATACATCATCATATAAAACACGAGGTACTCATATAATCATAAGTCCTTAAGTCTTTGGTATTTAGTTGCTCTTTTCACAACTCTAAAGGGCTGAATACCTCTAACCTCAATCATTTCAAAGTATGGAAGAAAAAGCTTTTAAGTTGAGATTGCACAATAATTTTCTTGTGGTCACACGAATAATGAATAATAGCACCACCTTCACCTTTGCCAATACAGTAGCTACAGAACCGCAAATGCCAGGAAAAAACTGCAAAGATGATCATTTGACATACACACACACGCACATAACCATAACCATAAAATATTACATCAAAAAGGAAAAAACTGTGCATATAATGCTGTTTTATATGACTGATGGCCAAAATACACAATAAAATGGTAACAAGCTAGTGCTAGTAGGTGTCATCATTTTACCTATTGCATGATATTAATCTAATGTGTTAAGTCACCTTGTGGCATACAGTATGCAGCAGTGATTCTCTTTTGGGAAACAAGAACAGGCTTTTTGGTTCTTAAAGCAATCAAGACTGACGAACTCACATAATTTTGTTCCAGACATATATGTGTGTGTGTTGATTTGTTTATTTGAATGTCTGTTTGTGCTAGTGTAGACACAGGAGAATAGTCAAAGCTTGTTAGTATGAAGTGATAGGTAGTGTCTCTCTGGGGTACGGTGATGGACAGGACAGAGCAGCTAGCTCTGATGTAAGAAGAGATGTGGATCGCGGTGGGGGGAGTTGCTCCTGTGAGGGAAATACAAAGGCTGCCTTTTGCTTTGTGCTCTCTGCATGCCTGTCTTTGTCTTCCCTAATCAACTTTTTTATATGGAAATCTGTCTTTGCCATAAGCGTTCATTCAGAGACATCACTTACTGTACAAAGACCAAAAGACTCCATCACAAGTGATTCATGGCCACTTTTAATCCTTTTAAGTGATTCTCTAGTGGCCTGGACCATCATTTATTAATACTGATATACGTAGAGATAAAGTTGTGAGTTAATTATAAGAACAATATTTAAGCAGTTTTCATGTGAAGAACTGTAAATTATGGATTTAAAATAAAATGTTGAGTGCCTTTACACAGCAAAATACATGTAAATCATAAGCAGCTTCACAATGTGTATGCCTTTATTACATCTAAGGTTATGTTAAGAAGAAAGAGAATGAAAGATGAGATTTTGCTGGCTGATATGGGGGCCAGACAAACCACACCTAGATTTCCCTAGCAATGGGATTGCTGCTAAAAAACTAGAAGCAGTTAGTTCAAGAAATAAAAAAGCTCTTGGCCTCCTCTTTAATCAGCTGCTAATGTTTTTAGTGCAGCAGCAAAACATTACAGAGGGTAAGTGGAGCTTTAGTCACTGGCATCAGTTCACCTTTCAAATCCAGGCCTGATAATTTCCTGGGATCGTTACACTGCCACAATTATGATACTAGTTGATCAAAGGACAGTTATTGCATAGACTTAACAAGTCATATGCACATGGAAAAGACATACATTTCTATGCAATGTTTAAATGGCTACCTTCATTCACCTGAATTTTATTTAATGTGTATTTAATAAAACTGTTAGCACTTAGTCTGTGAAATGGAAAGCTTCAGTATGGGAAATATTATGAGCCGATAACAGAGCTATCCAGTGACATCCAAGCCAAACAAAAATACTTTATTGTATTTCTATAGCTCAGTGGCACATCAAGTTTGCTGCTATGTAACTTCTTAATGGGTGTTTAATATAATGCAGTTCCCTTTTCTTTCCTGTGCAAATACGCCACACAAAAACTAAACTATATTAAAACTTAAAAAGCTATACCAATGTATTTTTATTTTAACATGTTTGTTTCGATCCAATAAAATACTGTACCATACTATTTCTGTAGGATTCTACCACTGATGTACTGTGAGATATCATTCATGGGTCATTCATAAACACCCCTTTTACTGTATGCAGTGGTGCAGTTATGTTTTAGTTATTTAAAGCATTACAAAATTATGCACTGGCTCAATATCATCCAAACCTAATCCATTAAATACTGACAAGAATGGCTGAATCTGCCATACTGGTTTCGACAAATTTTCCGACTTGGTTTTTGTGATAACTAGTGGTTGTCACTATGTATGAAAAGCACATGGAGTACAACCACAAGTCGCAAATGAAACCACATCATTTGCAGTTGATCTAGAAGGCCAGCCATGGTTGTGCCACTCTTACGTAGCTGTTATTTATTTAGTGGAAAGTATGAGCTGTGGTATAAGGTTAGCCTGGAGGAGGCCGACTAATAAATAAAAAGTTGTTGATTTCATCTCTGCAGCAACAGTTTAATAATGTATTTCATCTGTGAGCTGGAGAGTGGAGTGCCCACCACACCAGGCGCTGACTAGCATGATTCTGAATCCTCTGCCTGCTAAATGGGCACAGCACTGGAGGCAGCCTTGACCTCTAACTATTACAGGCTGTGTGTATCTCTAGCAGACACTAGATACATTTTTTTTTGCTTACTGCAAGTGAGAAAGAAGCAGTCTTAAATCCTTATAACAGGGCTGAAGGTTTAATTGAAGTTGATGCCTGGGAGAAGGTTTTAGGTGTCTGGGTGCAGGGACTAGCCTCATGCCTGTTTTGAGGACATCAATTGAGGTATGTTTCCCCATTATAGCTCCACATCTGCTCACTGCTGTTGTATCATCACCTCTAACACAGGATAGTTGCAGACTATAAGCACAATAGCTCACATTCAAAGTACCATAAAAGCGTCTACCATGGTCTGTGGGGGCGTGTGGTGGCTAGAATATGAAAAACTAAAAACAGCATAGAGTGCATGCAGTATATCTTCCACCTCTTTGTTGTGTGTGTGAGTGTGCCTGCATGTGTGTGTGCAGAGATCAGTAAAGAGAAGCTAAAAAGTTTGGGAAAGTCAAAGTAGGTTGACTGAACATCTGAGGATTGTCTCTACAAAGAGGCAGTGTCTTTGTTCCCAAGGTTCTGTATTAATGTAGCACTAGACATGAATTATGTAATGATGTACGTGTCTCCCATTATGTAATAATAATGGGTGACCTTTTGTGCAGCTTGAAAGGCAGTGCAAATTCTATTCCTTAAATACAGACAGGAATACACAACACTGCTTGCCATTATGCCTGTGATAAAATGTGGGCAGCATCATGTGTAAAGTAAACGTCCACAGAAAAAACTTTAACTGCAGCACATTTTATCACAAAATGTACACATTGGCAGGATTATTACACACTGGCTCATGTGCCACACCCACTGGGTACAGTACACATAAGGATGCTAAATTCTTGTGCAAATACAGCTGTGCAAATGTGTTCTGTTCTTCCTTTTAGATCCGCAGTGGCAAGCTGATGATCACCAACACCAGGAAGAGTGATGCAGGGAAATACATCTGTGTTGGAACAAACATGGTGGGCGAGAGGGAAAGCGAGGTCGCTGAACTCACAGTGCTAGGTAAAATTTGTAGCTTTGTGATTGGATGCTACAATGCAGTGCTTAGTCTCAGTACCTTCTTAGTTCACAGTGATTTACTGTACGAGGACTTTGTCGCTGTGATATGATAGCTCATTAATTGTACTGATTATGCAGGATTACCATCCAGTTTGCCAGCTTTGGAGGGGTTTCAAACCAAACACTTACTGAGCATCTTTCCCTGCTACATCTGACTCTACATCCCTTCAAACCTTTCAGTACAAAAGCTCGCCATGCTACATCCAACGTCCTCCATCCTAAACACCTGCTTCCAGCCTCTCTTCTCCACCCCCCTTTATTTTCCTAACATTTCCCATCAGAGTAGCACTCTTACCAGTATCACACATTTCAGTGACCTTGGCTAAGGTTGGGAGGATACAGTGTAGTGCCTCTGAGAGCTGTTCATGGCCATGAGAATAATTTAAATGAATGCTGTTTCTGGATGCAGAAATGGGTCAAAGTATATTGTTCTACAAGTTGTGTCTAATGAATAACTTTGGAGACTGACAAATGGTGATCAATAAAATACTAAATGTTTCCAAACTCTATGAGACTGTAACAGTAATATGTAGTCTGTTTTTAGAAGATATTTATTTTTTTTATTTTTCTGTATTACAGAAAAATAAAACTTTAGGCAATCTGTTGAACTGAGACAGTACTGATACCTGCAGTACTGTCGCTTTAATGTCCAAGTAAAAATTGAAAAAAAAAAGCCAAACAGATAAATGATGTAAGTAAGCTATACAAGGATCACATGAAAAGGTGTAGGGACATACAGTAGATAGCACTCACAAGATGATTATGCTGATATTTATTGTGTTTGCTATTGTGCTGTCCTGCAGAGCGCCCAACCTTTGTAAAGCGGCCTAGTAGTGTGGTGGTGCTGGCAGAGGAGACCGTGCAGTTCCATTGTGTTGTTCAAGGAGACCCTGTTCCCACTGTCCGCTGGAGAAAAGATGATTCTGACCTGCCTAAGGGCAGGTAATGCACAAACGCCCTCTACATACAGTAATTTACCATACAAACTCAGTGTTTCAACATTTTCTTTCATCTTTTGATTGTGTGTGTCCATCCTGCATACAGATTTGAAATCCTAGAGGACCATACCTTGACTGTTCGCCAGGTGACCTCTCAAGATGAGGGCTCCTATACATGTGTGGTGGAGAACATGGTTGGGAAGTCTGAAGCATCGGCCACACTCACTGTACACAGTCAGTACAACCCTGACCCTCACATGAAATGGGGTCCAACCCTAGCACCTTCAGGCCCTCAGATTTCCTTTTCATGGATGAAGTATTTTCAAAAAAGCAGTTCCAAGCCGAAGAGGAGAACTAATCTTGTCCTGTAGTGTCACAAATTACCAGGCAGTGACTTTTACCTTGCCTTTTATCTAGACCTAGTTTTCTTCATTTTGCCTTAGGCTGCTGTTTCTCTCAAGTCAGGCAGTCAGAATTATCTCTGGGGTTTTGTGCCTTTTTTTTTTATTTCACTTTCTAGTTGGAGGTCATATGATGTTTGTAGCAGTCACCAGTTTGAAATAACAAGCAGCATAGGCCATAGCAGCTGTTTGTTTATAGTATATTTCAGAATAATGTCATGTATAAACTGAAAAGTGCAAATGTTTACTCGACCACAGAAAGTGGATTCATTTTGTATCTTGCCACAATGATATACTTTAATCAGTCACAGAAAATGAGAAGTAAGACACTTCTCAGAGACCCATTTAAACATGTACACACAACGGTGATGCAGACTGTGAGGACTTGCTGAGAAATAACTTGGCTTCCTCTCACATCAAAAACCTGAGAAAACGAGCATTGTGGGGAGCCATAGCTAATGTGGGCAGTGAATGGAGAAGGGCTTGAATAACTGGCAGATGAGTTGACTTACTGGAGGAAATGGGGAACTATTATAGTGAAAAGGAGTTTAATTATTCAAAAAAATAATAATTTATCACTGTCTTAACCTCTGGTTAGGTCAATCATAGGTGTAGTTTGAACCACAGAATCATTTTTACTGCCCTAGAACATTTGGTTAATATTAAAGAGTTGCCATTTGAAACAGATGTAGCAGTCCAATGAGATTACTCATTTTAAGGTTTGCACAGGTTCTAAGTATGAAATGACACTTTAGTGCTCATTAAAATGATCTGCAATCTTTGAGGTATTAATTTGAGGAGATAAAATAAATAAAACTGCCTAGAAATGACACATATTCTCAGACATGGTGCTTAGACCGGAATTTTTTGTGCTATGCAAAACCATGTGCTTTACCTTATTTATCTACTTTTTAAAATACCATTCTTTAAACATATTGAGCAATGCAGTAAATGCAGTCATAGTCTCAGAGTCCCAAAACCAGCTGGGTAGCTAGGCAGTCGTGTTTCTATAAATTTACAGTAGTTCATAGATGTCAAGATGTACAGTTGTTCCCACCTAAAAATATATTTTTGTTTGTGCAGCACATTTAGGATAGAAGAACCCTATAGCACCACCAGCTCCCTATTATCCCTTCTATGCGGACATAATCCTTCTTTATCACCCATCAGACATTTGCATCATCATTGGCACCTCACAACAAACCAGTCTGGAGGGGCTAACTGGGGCTAAGCAGTGTGCCTTATCATTTGACATCTTGACTTTTTTCATCTATATATTCTGGGCATCTGAAGATGTGCTTTACTTTTTATTATAAAAGCATAAACTCCTTACATATGAACATATATGAAAGAATTGAGCATACAAAATAACTCTGTAGCACCTAAACTGTTAATTGATACATAATTAATAGATATTTCTGTATGAGGAGGACAGCCTTAGTTCAAATAAAAAAATAAACATAAATGTCTACTATCACACTGAAATACTTAGAAATACTGAAATATTTTTGCCATGCACTCCTTCATAATTGACCTTTTACAGCCCTGTCTCACATGAAACTGTAGAATAGCTACATTGGTCCATAGCATAAAACATAGTAAAGTCAAAATAATAGCTGTAAACATTTTTTGTATTGCAGCCCAGTGCTCTTCTTGTTGACATTTTATTGTGTAACAACTGCATGGTGCATTACAGCCAGTGTGGCTGGGGAAGCAAACATTAAGTGTCCTATGGTTTTGAATTATGGGAAGTTAAATATGCTAGTAAGGTGGTGCCTGGTGTGGATGGATCCAACAAACATTTGACTTTTACACAGAAAACCAGAGTTTGTGTCTTGTCTGTGACCTTGTACTTTTCATTTGAGAATGTTTTAACCAAACCCACAGGCTTTCCCTAACCCTAACCATGTCTATACCTAAACGTAACCATGTATAAGGAATGCCAGACATTGTCTTTCATTTTTAATTGCCAGAAAGACATTGCCATGTCACAATTTTTGATTCAGAAAAACGTTACAATGTCATTATTTTGGAGGTGTCATTATGGGAGTAGTACATTTTGCTTTGTGGACCAACCTAGCTACAATACATTTTGCTGTGAGACTGGGTTGTTCTTCACTGAGTTTAATTCAATTTTTATTCCTTGAGTTTAATTCCAATTCCATTGCTGGGTTGTTCTTCACTGAGTTTAATTCCAATTCCATTATGTTCACTCAGTCAAACATGCCAGTACTATTGAGTTCATCATTGCAGTTGCATATCCCTGTACACACCCTGATTACTCATTACACTGCTCTTTTTTTTGTGTCTTTTCCTTTGTAGTCAACACTGGTAAGTTGTCATTCATCCCTCATCTACCATCAGACAGCAACAGGAAATCATGAGCCCCTGTCATTGTCCTATCTGCACTGTAATTCCATCCACCAGTACAGTATGTAATTCATGTTACAGTATGTGTGGGTAAATTAATCAAAATTAGCTTTTTTGCTTTTTTAAAAGTACTGTAAATAATGGTTGCAATTTTTATTCCTTGAGCTTTTTCATCATACTGAGATGTTCTAAAACTAGGTATGATGAAAATGTATCAGGCTGCCAGGTAATTAGGGCCTTTCTTCCCCTGCAGTGCCACCAGCCTTTGCCGTACGCCCCAGGAACCAGGTGGTGACAGCAGGCAGGATGGTCACCTTTCAGTGTGAAGCCACTGGCAACCCACAGCCCGCTATCTTCTGGCAGAGGGAGGGCAGTGAGGTGAGACTGACCCTTAGTCTGTCATCACACTAAATCACTACTGAGTGCAAACACTCTTAATGAATGGGTTTCTCACTCTGTGATCTCTGTCTCCCATCCAGAGTCTCTTGTTCTCTTACCAGCCACCACAGCCTTATAGCCGTCTGTCTGTCTCCCAGAAGGGCAGTTTGACTATTACTGATGTTCAGCATTCTGATGGCGGCTTCTACAGCTGCCAGGCTCTCAACATCGCTGGCAGTGTTATTACCAAAGCACTGCTGGAGGTCACAGACTGTGAGTAAAGGGAGGGCAGATGGTGGCACTTTTATTCAGCGCATTCCTAGCTTCTTTCTATTGTCTTTTGGCATAACAGACTACTTATCTACTGATTTATTATTATTATTATTATTTTTTGTCAAGCAGATATATTCAACTACAAATTGACCTAGATTGCAGACTGGTGAGCGCTACCTCCCTTCTAGGTGTGGTAGTTTGTCTTGGTTTCTAAGTGTCAGAGGAGGGATTTCAGCAGATGTTGCTCTCATGATGGGTTCAAAACTCTCTGTTTCCATGGTGATTGTGTGTAAAGAGTGCCTAGTGTTATTTCCCTTACGTCTAAAGGTAAAATGTATTAATGTGTACAGTATCTAGAGGGAAATAATCATCATAATCAAACTCTTGTTTCCATTAATACAATGCAATGTGTTCTATTTTACTGTAGACACTTGTGAATTAACAGTGTAGTATTGACATATGGTATGGTTTATAGGCAATTTTATAAGTAGCTTAGTCTGAGTCAAGTAACGAAATGATTGCATTAATTGCTTGAAAAAAGCAATTTAAGTGCGCTTGGAGGCCCACACCAGTAATTACAAACCAGCAGCAATGTCTGCAGCCTCCCAGTTAAATGACCTGTGTGAGCATGAATACATGTGTCTGGGTAGATTTGTACTATGTGCATATATTAAATGAATCAAGATAGTTGCTTCAGGCTTAAACAGACAGCTTCTACATCTGCATGCTGCAACTCTATTGCTTACATGGTTAATCTGCTGCTCATTTTGTAACATGGCAGCACACATGATGTTTGCAACCACCTTAGTAGGGAAATGAGATGCATTCAGTCTGAGAAAAACCTGCTACAGGTAATGAAAAAGAGGATGGGTTATGTTTTATATTTTTCAGTACTCTACAGCAGTGAACTCTTGTCTGTACCTGTTTCTCTTTATTCTCCCCTCACCCCAACATTTCTCCATCCCACCACACTCCTTTCATCCCCATTTGTAGTGGTGCATTTGTATGGAAATAACAGGTCCACATTACCTCCAGCAGTTTTCCAGGCATGTCTCCATAACCTTTTTTGGAATATTTATTTATTTATAGAGAACCCCTGCCCCCCATCCACAGGGTTTTAAAGTGTTTGAGACTGAGAGAGTGAGAGAGAAAGAGAGAGAGAGAGAGCACCCTCTGTTATCTAAGTGGGACTGTTATTGGTTGGGCTTTGCTGTTGTGATTGGAGCTGGCTCCAGCAGCACCTACTGCCGAATGAACGATTAGTTGCTCTTCGCTGAAGGGGAAAACTTGATCTGTTTTTCCTTCACTGCCTTCACAGCCAGCTAAATCTATTGTTCTCTCGCTTTGCCAGTTTTCCTCCCAATATCTTTTACATCGTTTCTTTTCTCTATTTTTGGCAGCATTTCATTTTCTCTTTCTCTACTGTCTTAAACTTATTTGTGTCTGTCTTTTTACAACTTTGATATATGGCATGCCTCCTAATCACTTGGCTACCAGAGTTGCTAATTTAATTTATTGAATGTATTACCCTTAATGTAATTTACTTAATTTTTAATTAGCCTTAGTAAAAACTTACTCTTTTTGTGCTAAAAGAAAATGATAGTATCTCACAATAGACAATCACTCGGTCTGTATATTAGACAAACAGTGCAAATCTTAAATTAAATAAAAGGTTATTTTAAATATGCATAATTTGTGCATTCACGGAGACACTCTGAAATTCTATATATAAAAAAAGAAAACTAATATGTTAAAGTTTCTCTACAATGTATTTGCCATTGTAATGCAAGTTTCCCAGTAGAAGTTTCATATGAGCCCAGTTTGATGCAGGCACAACTGGACTATAAGGCATCAACACCATTGTTAGTCTGAAAACTTCATGAAATTGTGGGATGACGGCATCCATCACCTACAGTAACTCAAAAACATAGTGGTTTTAAGACTTCCTTAGTTTTGTGTTGTTTCTAGAATACACCTCACAGCCTGCACATAATAGTTCAGTGTTACAGTAAGTAGTGTATTATATGCAATGAGGCAAGTACTTCATTTTGCTACTTTTGTTTTTTTAATAGCTGGGTCAGCCCATCCTCCTCCTGTGATTAGACAAGGCCCACTCAACCAGACTGTTCCTGTGGACAGCACAGTGGTCTTAGGTTGCCAGACTACTGGCTCACCACCTCCTACAGTCCACTGGAAGAAAGACGGTGTGCTGGTGTCTCCAGTGGACTCTCGCATGTACCTAGCAAACACAGGTTCACTAGAGATTCACTATGCTAAGGTAGGCGATAAAGCAATACAGCAGGTCGTACCAAATGCACTGAGCTGAGCCAACCCAATAATGCCTGCTCGTGTAACCTCTCTCCTCAGCTGGGAGATACAGGCTTCTACACTTGTGTAGCTTCTAATCCAAATGGAGAGGCTTCTTGGACAGCATACTTGCAAGTGGAAGGTAGGATAATCATATTGACACATGGCCAGAAAAAACTGTTAATACTAACTGAATAGTCCTGTTTAGTTAACCTTTTTATTGAATTTGTTGATGTCTCTATGGCAGAGTTTGGTGTTTTTCTCCAGTCCAGTCATCCTACAGACCCTAACCTGATTCCCAATGCTCCATCTAAACCTGAAGTGACTGACATCAGCCAAACCTCTGTCGCTCTGTCATGGAAATCCAATCCCACTGCCAGTGCAACACCTACATCTTTCCTAATTGAGGCATACAGGTTAGACATGGGAAGTATCCAGTATGCTGAAATCTCTTATGTTACTCTATCAAGCTTAATGGAACTTCAGTTTTTCCACTTTGTTTACTACACCTCTCCCTGCAGTTTCACATTAGGAAGCAGATGGGTGACCCTAGCCGAGCATGTGAAGACACAGACCTTTGTCCTGAAGAACTTGAAGCCTGGAGCTGTCTACCTCTTTATGGTCAGAGCAGTGAATGCTTATGGCATCAGTGACCCCAGTCCGATCTCAGAGTCTGTCAGAACACAGGGTCAGTGTGGGGTAACGTTATGTTGCACAGATGCCAGTTAAAGTGCAATAAAGTTTCAGATGAGTTTTTAGTTCCTTTTAGTTGTTATCTAACTGCTTTCCTACCAACAGACAGCACTTCCACCATGCAGGCAGTGGATCATCGTCACATCCAGAGGGAGCTCGGAGATGTGATTATTCACCTGCACACACCAGCTGTCCTATCTTCTTCTGCCGTCAGGGTGCAGTGGACTGTAAGGGGACTGTACCATGTTGACCATCCTGCAGACAGTTAACATTTCTGTGCTATATACAGTATATACAAAGTTGTTAGAGTTAGGGAAAATGTAGGAAAATGTCAAATGTGTGTTTACAATTGAATGTAAACACACACTGTACATTAAAAATAGCCAAGGGTTCAGACCTTTAAAAACCAACAGTGTGTATGCTGAGAGTATGTACTGGAAATGGAAGGTGTTTCATCTTCTCTTGGCTTGATTTGAACCCAAATCATCTGAGAGGAAACTACTACTGACCTCATTTTGTGGTTTAAAGTGAGACTTCATAGAACTGTTCATTTGTATTACACAAAGAGTATTAGCTGAATTTTAACAGATCCTTCGTGCAAGATGTTCACAATATGAAGCTGTAAACTCCAGATGTATGTTATTTTAACTCGCACGCATTACTGTGAACTTCAGATTTTACTTGCATTACAGCAGTAAAACCTACAATATGTTCACACATCTGTTTTGATTCAGATCCAGATTTTTTTGTTGTTTGTGAACAAACAGGGTCTCATTGCCACATGTTATGACATTTACACTGTGTTTTTTCACTAGGTCGAGCAGCAGTCCCCATACATCCAGGGTTACAAGGTGCTGTACAGGGCGCCCTCTGATCATGGCCAGCCTGAGGGTCAGTGGAGCGTCCTGGAGATACGAACCCCACGGGAGGATGGCGTGGTGATTAGTCAGCTGAAGAGAGGATCCATCTACGAGTTCAAAGTGCGCCCCTTCTTTGATGAGTTCCAGGGAGCTGACAGTGAGGTGAAGGTGGTCAGGATGTTGGAAGAAGGTGACTGCCTAAGAACCTCTGTTCTTCACTATTAAATATATCTATAAATAACTAGGAGGAGATGAATATTATCAGTGCAATTTTAAAACATTTTTCAAAGAATATCTTGGTAACAAACAAATTCAAGTAATGTTTTGTTTAGTGTGCAAAGCTGTCAGAGATGCTAACATTTTTCTGGCATGCACACACCATCAGATGAGATACTGTTTATGTCTGCATGGCTGACTGTTTGTTTCATTGCCTCAGCCCCTAGCAGAGCACCCCAGGGTGTTACAGTGACAAAGAGTGATGTCAATGGGTCTGCTATCCTTGTTGCTTGGAAACCGCCTCCTGAACCGGAAGAGACTGGAGTCATTCAGGAGTACAAGGTAAGAAAGGAAGGCTCCTGCCCAGTCCTGTACTCATGCTCTGAGTCATGTGTACTCCAGTTAAAATCTAAATTGTATCTTCGTAAGTTTGACAATGCAGCTTGTGTTACCGGATGCGTCCCTCAGGCAATCACTGTCATTCAGTTCCCTCCTTACATTCTCTTGACAGATTTGGTGCCTGGGCAATGAGAGTCGCTATCATGTAAACCAGTCAGTCGATGGCTCCACTTTGTCTGTGCTCATTTCCAGTCTGGCACCGGGAATTCGTTACAGTGTGGAAGTTGCAGCTAGCAATGGTGCTGGACCTGGTGTCAAGAGCGATATCACTTTCTTTCAGTTAGGTGAGAGCTGTCCCTTAAAAGTGTTCTGTTAGTAAGCTGACAGCAGAGTTTCATAGCCTCCTTTTTGTTGCACAGTGTTCAGAAAATATGCACCATTTAACATTTTCTGAACACACTGACATCTTCAGTTAGGCTTTCTTTACATCACTGCTGTGGGCTTCATGCGCAAATAATATCTCTTTAATTATTCTCTTTGTGTTTTTTTCTTTTCTTTTTTATCAGACTCTGCAGGCCAGATGATGGATGTCCATGAGGAAAGAGACACACTGACTCAGATATCAGATGTGGTGAGGCAACCGGCATTTATTGCTGGCATCGGTGCCACCTGCTGGTTGGTCCTCATGATTTTCAGTGTGTGGCTCTACCGTCACCATAAGAAGAGAAGTCGTCTCAGCAGCACATACACTGGCATCCGCAAAGGTGTGTGTTTCTCTGTTATGAATACATTTCAGAAAAGTGGGTGGATAGATGTAGTTGGATAAATGTAATATATGTATGTTCAAAATGCAAATTTACAACTATATACTATAGGCCAACTGTGCATCTGTAAAACAGGCTAAAAACAAAACAGGTCACTTTTGTAGTTATGTTTGAAGGTTGTTATGATTGTAACCACATCATAACCACACTAAACAGCAGCTGTCATCTCAGTGATATTAAAGAATATTTTCAGAGCCAAATAAGCAGATCACATCAAAGGTTGAAGAAATACAGTACTCTGGTCTAGTCTTCCCTT
The DNA here is from genome assembly GCF_001952655.1 of Monopterus albus. Classification (NCBI taxonomy): domain Eukaryota; kingdom Metazoa; phylum Chordata; class Actinopteri; order Synbranchiformes; family Synbranchidae; genus Monopterus; species Monopterus albus. The sequence goes on from NW_018127919.1 coordinate 3,747,579, forward strand.
GACAGAAAGACTTCAGAAACATATTTGCATTTGCGACTGTGCAGACATTCAAATGCTGACCTTTAGTCACTTATTTGTTGGGTGTCATTTCTTCAACATGGCACGGTTCTCTGAGGCACACGCTTGTCAACCTGCCATCATGATGTCTGCCACAATAGTACTGTTATCTTCCCCTCTGCCTTTGGTTGTCTGTCTCCCCCATTAACCTTCACCTGAATACATATGTCAAAGACAGTAGCAGCGCTAAGGCCGACAGTTATTTAAATGTTTGTATGAAGAGATATCCATCCCACAGCAGGTGAGGTTTCACACATGGACCCCGCTTGTGTGTAGATTGAACTTATTTCATCTCCTCTCCTCTCCTTTGTCTGTCCCTACAGTCCCATCATTCACCTTTACACCTACAGGTAAGACTGATTTGCTAGTGTTTGTGAAGTTTTTTGTGTATTTTTTTTTCTTACAAACACACTAGTATGAAATTGTCCACTCTCTTGGAAGGATTGTGAAGAACTGATGTATGCAGTTCATTTTTTGATACCCATTTACATATAGACTATAAAAATGAGAAGATACTGTATGGAAAAATAGCACAATGCTAATGGGATTTTATGAAGACTTCATCTTGGAATACAGCAAACGAAAATGAAATTAAATACTTATTATAATGAAACATCATCATTTGTATTGTATGATCAAGACAAAACAATGTGCTTTTCCAACGATTTACCATATGTCTACCAAGCCCACTTGCTCACTCAGTTTGATTCATTTGATAAAATAAGTAAAAACTGGAGACATTTTATTTGTTTCATGTTTTACCAGTAGTAGATGACAATCTGTCTCAAACAGTGTTTCTATATTTGTGGCGCAGTTATGCTGCAATGGGTAAAGCCACAGGCAATTATTTGTGGTGTCTTTATATATTAAACCAGACAGTCAGACATTGTGCCCTATGCATGGAAATATGGTTTGAAGTAAGTATAGACATTTGAGATTTTTGCCTAGACTCTCTACCTGCCTTTCACAGTTTTCTCTACCTTTGTCACTTCTTCTGTATGACAGCTCATCAAGGTTGAATGTTTTTCTGTTCCTCTTTGCAGTGGCATATCAAAGAGGAGAATCTGTGTGCAGTGCTGGCAGGTGAGCTATATTTTTATCCCTTTGTGTTGTTTAAAGACTAAAAGAAGAAATGCACTCACATTGTAGAAGCACTAGGGGGAGGTGTCTTCCTGCTCTAAATGATAAACTGTTTGGATCCACCCACTGCTTGTTCAACATTGACTGCTAGCACTGTGATCCCTCTTGTCACAGACCTGGCATTCTCAGCATGGGAGAACCACTAAACCAGCTGTGGTTGCCGGACAACTGGCCAAATGCATGTGCTAATCACAAGGACTGTAGCATCAACTGCTGCAATAATGGCAATGGCACCAGTGACAGTAACATGACAACATACAGCCGCCCAGGTTAGTACAAAACTCAGTTTATGTCACAGTTACTACAAGTACTATATATTGTGTGTCTGACAAACCGAAGGTTTGTGAGTTCATGTGTGCTGCCTTGTTTCACATCCTCCTCAGCTGACTGCATAGCCAACTATGGAAACCATCCAGAAAACAAACAGGAGGGACAGCTTGGTTCTGAGGTGGCCATTTACAGTGATGTGAACCTCTCCAACAAGCTCAATGAGATTAAAACTTTCAATAACTCCAACTTGTGCTATACAAGTCCAGGAAGAGATTCAGCAGACACATATGAGCCCATCCCATATGCCACCACACAGCTCATTCAAGCCAGCATAAGAAATAAAGCAGGCACCACAGAGCCTCTGGACATGCCCTGTTGGAAACAGCCCCCTAACCCTCCTCCAATATCAAAAGAGATGGCAGCACAGATGCAGTACAAAATACTTGAGCAAAACAGGCTAAATACAGGTAAGGCATTATTAAATTTGAGTTACAACACTTTATATATATATATAAAAGAAACAGGTGGCAGATTTACTCCACACTTTGTCTTCAGATCATCTGCAAGTAAATGACGGAATGATCCATTCCAAATCCATCCCCTGCAACCAGACCCGTGATCACAGCACAGGAGGCTCTCACCATAGCTCAGACAGAGGTAGCAACAGCACCGCAGGTAAGGCCAACGTCTACTCTGCACAGTGATGAATTTTACTGAAGCAAACCATAAGTCGGTGTTTACCTTGGTGTTTTCTTCTCTTTTGTCAGGGAGTCAAAATCAAAAGAAAGCAACACGGGCCCCAAAGATGCCAAAACATAATGCAGTGAGCTGGGGAGAAGCCCTGTCTCCTCCTCACGCTATTGCCTGGGACTGTGATGAGTATAGCCTACCCATGGAAAGGAGGTATGGGAAAAACAGGAACACACAAATGCATGTTTACAGCACTCACAGATACACAGAGGTACTAAATGCTGAACTGGGGTCTCTAAAACAAAGAATATACATACAGACGTAGACTTTAAAATGCCCTAAAATATGCATCAGTCTGTGATAAATGTATTCCTTTATTTGTTCTTGACTGACAAATCAAGGCATAAGATAAAGTCGACTATTGCTCAGTGTGTCACTACAGCTGCTCCTTATTATGTTGATGATTGGCAAGCTGTAACAAGACAGATTTAAATGGCTGAAATAAAACAATAATATGACAAGGTTATCGGTTTTGCACATGCTTAATTTAAGGTATGCTGTGAACACTTGCATATCTTCTGTCAAATCACTTTGAGCCAAACTACAATTTAGATCAGTTTGAAATGACTTAATGAGTCACTTTGAGCCAAACTACAATTTAGATATTTGTCACTGTCAGAAAATCAGTTTGAAATGACTTAATGAAAAAAAAAAACTGTAAACACAACAGAAACATCAGCATCAACATTCCAGCAATATTTTTTTTAACTTAAATTCATTTTTTCTATCATGGAAGTCTGTGTTTTGATGGAGTACCAAGGGTTTTGTATCAGTTTCTAATGAGTAGTGGCAAATGTGTTGGGACTGTTTTTTTAGGTGTTACCTCATATCACTTGTACTTTTCTCTTCAGTTTTGATCCTGAGAAAAGAATAGAAGACTGTCCCACTCCACCAGCTAGAGGGGCAGCCTCATCCTCCACTGTGTCCACTAGTCACCCACGAACAACATCACCACAGGGACACCTGAGTAATGGCCTGCATGAAGGAGCTGAAGACTTGAGGTAAACATAATAAACCTCTTAAACATTCACTCCATACATTCAAAAGTTTACCAACTGTCTAGCTGATACTAAAACATTTTTTACTGTGAAACTGCACAGATGTTTCTTTAATGCACTTTCCAGTCATCACATCACCAGCCGCCCTTGCCCTCTCTCCCCAACACACACATACAGCACCATACCCCTCTGCATGGATACTGATGAACAGGAAAAGGATGAAGAGGAGGCAGAGGAGGAGAAAGATGCAGGGCTCACTAAAAGTCACTACAGCCAGCACCATAACCAGCAGAAGGAAAAACACCAGTTGCCCCAGCCCTCTTCAAACAGGCTGCTCTTCCATGGGCTGGAGCAGACTCCAGCCTCCAGCACTGGGGATCTAGATAGATCAGTCACAGGGTCGATGGTTAACAGCTGGGGCTCAGCATCTGAGGACAACATCTCATCAGGCAGGTCCAGTGTTGTCAGCACCTCAGAAGGATCCTTCTTTACAGATGGTGATTTCAACCAGGCAGTAGCCTCTTCACGGGACATCGTAGGGCTGCGCATGTGCAGATACCAAGAGGAGTCTGGTGAGAAAGCTTCTATGGAAGACAGGTTTTATTTTGCAAATGAAACTTATTTAAACAAATAAAGTGATAAAAACAAATGAGAAACAGCATGAAAATCCATGCAAATTGTCCATTTGCTCAGTTACAAATTTTACTGGTTTTAGGAAATATCCTTTTTTACTGAGAATATAAAATATGTTGGTTCAAGGTTCTTCTGCAGTTTCTTATCTGCGTCTCTCGTCCTTTGTGGCAATACACTTCTGTCACTAATGTCTTACCATTTATCTCAGCTCATATTTTCCAGAGGTCTCTGGTGTTCTATTTTTTTAAGGAAAAATATATTATAATAAACAAATTACAAATAAACATTATGCATTCACTAAACACACTTTATTTAACGACTAGAGAGAATGAAACATCTTTGGCAGGTGAATCTACATGTTTTATCACTAAATTAGAGATGTTGCAACCTGGTTTTTAAATCTTAAATATTTCTCCATAAACTCAAATAGCCAGGTCCTGATTGGTGCTCAGAGCTACATGACATCACCTTTTTTTGCCACCTGTTGACTGAGAGCAGCGTACAAACCAGTGAGAAAAACACAGATAAACTGGTAGACAGAAATCCTTCCAGCGAAATAAGCTAAACAGTTTTCGATCATGTGTTCATGCAGGACCACATCTGTGCTAAATCTGTTTAACGATGATTTTAGGCTGGCAGCACCAGCGACCCAGCAGCCCCATGTCCACAGACAGCAACATGAGTCCTGCAATAACACATAAAAGGCCCAGGAGGCATAAACAGAACCAGTCTGGTCAGCAGGGCTACCAACCCAATGATGGTAAAGATTATGTAATTAGATCAAATTAGATTAGAGATTCACTCCTCTGTATCTAATAATATGAATTTAATTTGGCTCTTTGTGCTCTACTGTGTCCCCAGATTCTTGCATGCCTCTCAATTTCACCAGCCATATGTCCCATGGTGACTATAAAGTGAGAGGAGCCACGCTGCCTCGGATGGGCTCTGGGGAAGCCAGGGGTCGACGAGGCAGCACTGGGATTCACAGGGTCAGGGAGGGTACGTTTGAGGAGAGAGAGAGCAAGGAGAAATACAAGACTCCAGTAGAAGAAAAAGGAAACAGCAAAAGCCGACAGCACTCAGGTACCTGATGGGTTCTAATTCCTACTATGCAAGCTTTGGATATTTTTCATAAGTCATAAAGCATCTAAAATGTTTTCATTTTTGTCTCTCCTTCAGAGTTTGGAGATGTCCTTCTGTATAGTCGTCCCTCTTTCCCATCAGGTCAGGCTCAGAGGGAACTTAATGATCCTAATTCATCCAGATTAGTGTCATGTGGCGATTCGAGAACCAAACAGGGAGGACCGGTGGCACCTACAGGACAACTGGAAGAGGTAAATCATAATCAGGAATCACAACCCCACATATATGTTTATGTTATACTGAATGTGTGTAAATGCCTTGTTAACATTAATGGCACATTTGTGTTTTCACAGTTCCTGCAAAGCTAAGAAACAATGCAAGCACAAAAAGACTGCCCTCCACTTGCTTCAGACAGAGGACTCTGACCTTTACATAATGGACAAAGAATAAAAATACTGCACAATCCTTGCTATTATTTTCTACGTCAAATTTCTCAGTAGGTGTTAAAAAAAGAAAAAAGTGCTCTCAGTCTGTTAATTTCACTTTGATGCACTGTTTGTTGTTTGCTTTTTGGGTGACTGGCTCCCAGGAGCTTGGCGGATGAGAAACTGACTCATAAGAGTGTTTCTGGTCACTGAGAACAGTAAGATGAATGCACATTTGATGGTGGTTCTGTCTACAAAAATATTATCCATGACGACTGCTTGCTGAGGTCCGTATGATCCACACTTGTCAGTTTCTTGTTATTTTACTGTAATTAATATTCAGTCATTACTAGCCATCTTGTAAATTGTTGAAATTGTTTATCTGTCACAGAAGTGCTTCAAATTCAAATCTTATATAAAGTGTTAATGTTTTATGAGTGATGTACATCTTGTGTTTGTATTATTTGTTCAACCTTGGTTATAAAAGCACAATCACTTAATTGTATTCTAAGTCATTATATAATGAAATTCAGTCTGGAGGAACGCAGTCTTTGGAGTCATGTTAGTCATTTCGTCAGTTGAATCCTGGCTGAGAAAATGATTTTGATTGTGCTTGTCTGTTCAGCTGCGTTGATTCGAGCTGCTTTCATTCAGGTTTGAATGATTTGTTGTGTGTCTGTTGAGAGAACTGCATGCAGAGTCAGCTATAAGGGTTTTTACTTAACATCTTGATTACTTTGTTCTCCCTTTGAGAGGATGAAAACTGATCATGGACTGGTTCCGCTTATTGTTTCTCCCCACTGAGTCCATTCATGCAAACTGCTGTTCCTTTCCCACTCTGGCCATAACTTCTAGAGTAGGACTGGACAATGCACTGTTTTTTTGTTTTGGTATGTTTGTTTACTTGTTTTTCAAATTACAGACTCTCTTAACAACCTAAATTCACTCATATACCAATAAACGGAACTGTCTGAATGAATACTATATTATTAAATGAAGAAATGTTACAACAACCCTCTAACCAAAAGTTTAGCCAGTTTATTTAACCAGTACAGCCCAGAGATCTAAAACCTTAAACTGGACACAAGTCAGAAGTACACCACTACAAGAAAGTGAATAGCTTATTTACTGTATTGTTAGAAAATTGAATGTACATTGAGATATAGATTTTGCTCATATTGTCCAGCCCTAATCTGTAATGTATGGAACAAATATCTCACTTTAACTTCTCTGTTTGAATAAATATTGATGTTCCTTAAGCAACAACAAATAATCGTTTGCTTATTTCTGTAACCTAGTCTGTCTTTTATGCAGAGGCCATGCAGAGTTTGCATGTTCTCCCTGTGCCTACGTGGGTTCTCTCTGGGTGCTCCGGTTTCCTCCCTCAGTCCACAGACATGCACCTTAGGTTGATCGGTGACTAAATTGCCCATAGGAATGAGTGTGGGTGTGTGTGGTTGTCAACCCTGTGATAGACTGTGTACCCCACCTCTTGCCCAGTGTCAGCTGGGATTGGCTCCAGCCCCCTGCGACCCTGTTCAGGATAAGTGGTATAGATAATGGATGGATGATTTCCAGCTGTCACTGGGTTTTTGCTGAGTGCCTTTCACATCATCCCATATGTAAGCCCGTTCAATTCTGTAGCTGTGAGTTGAGGAGGTTGCAAAAGACAAGGGAGAGGAAATCTGTGAAGATGTGATGAGACATGCTGTTTAATTAGCCTCATTTATGTGCTTTCATCAGCAGAGCACCTGTGTGGTGTTGAACTGAAAAAAGTCTTTCACAGGTGTCTGTATGTGTACATGGGTGAGTGGCAGGCTACTATAGTCAGTGGTGCATCAGTGAATATATTATTATAGAGAATTCATTGAGATTTATTAACAAGCTTGATCCCTTTGATCCAATTAACTGTAAAAATGACCCAAAACAACTGGTGACTACAGTCAATATTTAATATTACAATGATCACATGACTACATGTATGAATGTAAGGGTCTTTTCTACTAAAGAGATACACAGAGGATTATCACTTGACTCTGCAGTTCCCTCACAGCTCTATGAAACTTTTTTAATGTCTTTCAGCTCATTGTTTTGGTTATCAGGTCTGCAGTGTAAATGTTTTACAGTAGTTATTCACTTTCAAATCAGAAAAAGCTTGATCTATTGCCCATTGCTGAATATCAAAAGAAAAGCACAGGGGCAGCAGCTACAGCCATAACCATAACAAATCAAGTCTTTTAAAGCTCCACTCAAGCTAATAACAATTCACCTCTGCTTAGCTCTTTTCCTACTCAATTAAATTTGGCTAAGACGTTCAAAGGTAGAAAGATAGCCTCTTCATCTTGGAAGTAGGATTGAAAGTGTCAGTTTTGTCTTTATGCATATGTTTAACAGAATGAACAAAATATTTGTGGGAAAAGAATAATATAAAGATCCAGGACCACTCATCACTTTTCAACCCAGAGCCTCCAACATCTGTCTGTAGACTCAATGATACACAGCAACCCACATGACAAACCTCACTTCATTTCTGTTAGAATCAGTGGTGGAAGTACTTAGATCCCTTACTTAAGTAAAAGTAGCAATACCACAGTGTAAAAATTCTTATTGTTTAATTAAATTGTGGGCAGCACGGTGGCACAGTGGTTAGCGCCGTTGCCTCACAGCGAGAAGATTCCAGGTTTGGGCCCCACCTGGGACCTTTCTGTGTGGAGTTTGCATGTTCTCCCCGTGCTTGCGTGGGTTCTCTCCGGGTACTCCGGCTTCCTCCCACAGTCCAAAGACATGCAGCTTAGGTTGATTGGTGTCTAAAATTGCCCATAGGAGTGCGTGTGTGTGGTTGTTTGTCTATGTGTTAGCCCTGCGATGGATTGGCGACCTGTCCAGGGTGTACCCCGCCTTCGCCCGATTGCCGGCTGGGATTGGCTCCGCCCCCCCGTGACCCCGCTCAGGGAACAAACGGTAGAAAATGAATGAATGAATAATTAAATTGTTATAATTAAAAGTCCTGTGTTCAAAATGTCACTTAAGTAAAAGCACAAAACATACTTAAAGTACTAAAGGTAAATGTAGCCATTATGCTGAATGGCACATTTAACATTAATTATGATCATATTATTGAATTATAATTGATTATGCATTGTTGTGTATATCACATGTAATGCTGCAGCTGGTAAAGGGGGAGCCAGTTTTAAGGAGCCAAATTGTCTTATAATCTTCAGATAGTGAAGGTCTTGATGGTGTTAAAAACAAAGTCAGGCTTAACAACAGGTATGCAGTTTTTCCACAGGGTCTGGGCCTAGATGCCAAGCAAAGGTACTAGTGGACTACAAGCGATCATCTGGCGACAAGGACACACCAACACTCTCCTTAAGTACTGCTCTGATAATGGAGAGCAGGTGTGCCTCGCCGCCTGGAATGCACTCCCACCTGTGCGGGGGTGGTGCTACTGGTATTACTCATACCAGCTGATGAGGTGCTGGGGGTGGCCAGGGCCACAGACGTAACACCATGAAGACCTTCCAGTTCGAAATAAACATATTTTCTGCAATGCAGTAAGAGTTTTGTTTAAAAGTTCACATTCACACTTAGTGCTGTGTGTGTTCTAAACAACTACTGTAAAAGAACAACCTAATATTGTGGAAATAGTACAATGTTTTCTGAGAAGAGAAGCCTGTGATTTGTTACACATCATACACAATCACTGCCCTTACACGGTTTGCCAATTTATGGTACAGCGGGGTAGGTGAGAGGCACAAAGGCTACTTTCAGTAAAACCTGTGAGACCACCTCTGGTGCGTCATACCCACAAAAAAACCTGACCTCTTTTGTTGTTGTACAGCTGTCAACAGGTACAACACAGTGTGATCCACCTTTTTTGTCCAATTACCACCTCAGGATTGAGTGATGTAGACTGGTCTGATTAAATGGTAGGTGAATAATTTTATCGCAAATGGTGAAAAGCAATGTCTACTTCAATCAGTGCCACTGGCCCATGATTGCTGAATTTTAAAAATGCTTTTTTTTTTAAACAAAACCATAATTTCCTTCATTTTCTTCATTATTGCCTCGGTGCTCATTAAAAATATAGAAAAACTGGGATGTTCATTGGCAATACCTAAATACCTAAATACAATCTCGAATATGCAATATTTATTGATTTTTAAATCACATTTATTGAGTCATTTGTTCAATCAGCCTCTTCATGATATATTTCAATAATTTGATTGCAGTCTAATATAATTCTGCAAAAGATTCAGTTGTGTGTTACTGTCTTCTCTGGAAAATTACTTCTCATCACCAATGGCTGCCTTCATCCCTTCATCTGTTTTGTTTTTCCATTTTTCAAGGACAACTGCCTACAGTAGGTTATTCACAAGTGTTTGCATTGATTTTAAGATAATGTGTGTGCATGTGTGTGAGCTGCTGCCAAGTTTCATTTTCAATTTTGTCATCTATCCAGGAGATTCTCTGCAATCTGTTGACAAAGAGCTGTCCATGACAGCTAGGGCAAATGTGGCAGAATTGCAGAGGGGCCCACAGAAGAAGTGAAATTGATGTCTGTCAACCCTGAAAGTGCTTTATAAGGGGACTGGAAAATAAAGGGGCAGAAGAATGTATGGCTGAATGCTGTGCTGTGAATGAAAAACCTCCTCTGACCTATTGTACCCGCTGAGCTGCATGTGTCATCAAGGTATTCAGTTTTCTCCCATTATCACACACCATATGTCAAATGTTAACATAAACCAAAATATCATTTTGTTATGAAAGTTATCAGAGGTTCTGAAAAACTGGCATGCTGTGGCCTTTTGAACAGGTACATGCAGTCTTTCAGGCAACAGGATTTTCATAGTGCACTGCAGTCTTTCAGGCAACAGGATTTTCAACATAATGAGGTTTATTGAGGGTGTGCAGAAGGCACTGTTGCAGGAGAGAAAGTCTGGAGGTGATAAAGTTATTGATTAGCTTCACAGCAGTGAAATAAACAGGTGGTGTCAGAGATAGGCAGCATTTCTCAGCTCTGAGAGGCGATGCTTTCCTGTGTCATTCCATCCTTGTGGGAATGGAAGGTGCCAAGGTCAAGCATGAGGGGAGGAAGTGACATAGAGTTTAGTAAGAAGTTATGAATGCGTGTGTATGTATGTGTGTGCGTGTGTGTGGGGGGGGGGGGAGGGGGTGCAAATTTATGATTTTAAATTTATTGCGGTTGTATTTGAAGAGGATTGCTTTCTCTTAAAGCAAGCAGTTGGTGAGGAATTAGGAGGTGTCAGAGATAATGAATATGGGGCTGAGGTGGAATTCACTGCAGCAGTGGTAAACTCAGATCTCTTTAATTCATATTTGTTTATGCTGCTGTCTGTCACTAAAAAAGACGTCTGCGATCCAGGGGAGGGTGGGTTCTGTGATGCCAAGAGAGGACTTAGTGTGGCAGATGAGCAGGGAATGCTAAGTTGAAAGCTGCGCTCAAGGCAAAGAGGATGATGCCACGGCTTCATTTGGCATCAGGAGAAAGAAGGCAACTTTTAGAGTGCGCACATGCTGATATTGAGAGGTAAAAATTATCAAGTGAGATTTTCACATACAATGAGGTTTAAATAGCTGTTACAAAATATATAGACTGTGATAAAAATACTTCTTTGATTTAAAATTACAAATATACAATATTATACCACAAAATGAAAAAAGAAAGGTGGAAAAATGTGTTATGGGTTGGCAAAACGTAGTTTGCACAATGCTTTGAGGAATAAATTAGAATATTGTTCTTTGATAATGTCGGTTAAATACAAACTATAAAATCTATTCAGTTCAATCAAGTTGTATTTGTATAGTGCCAAATCACAACAAAAGTCATTTCAGGACACTTTACGAAGTGTACAAAGTAAACAAATCCCCCTTGAGCGAGCACTTGCTAACAGGAGGGGGGGGAACTCCCTTTAACAGAAGAAACCTCTGACAGACCCCAGCCTTCTGCCTCGACCGGTTGGGGTCAACAGCTTTTTCAAGGATTTTATAAATAAATGGGAGATTGGATATTGGTCTATAATTAGCTAGGACACCTGGGTCAAGATACATTTTTGAGTAGAGGTTTAATTACTGCAACTTTAAAAGCCTTTGGAACATTCATTCATTTTCAACACATCATGGATGTGTTGATTAGGGGGAAGACGTCTTTGAGCAGCCCAGTTGGGATGGGGTCCAGGAGACATGTTGATGATTTAGATGAAGCAATTGTTGAGGTCAACTCAGAGAGATCTATAGGGGAGAAGTAGTCCAAGTATAAATGAGGTCTTACAGATGTTTCTAAAGCCATTGTAGTAGATGGCACATCTGCGAGAGCTGTGGGAGTGGTTCGACCCATTTTTTCTCTAATAGTTGTGATTTTATTTGTAAAGAAGCTCATGAAGTCATTGCTGCTGAGATCTAAGGGAATGTTAAGCTCAACAGCACTGTGGCTCTTTGTCAGCCTGGCTACAGTGCTGAAAAGAAACCTGGGGTTGTTCTTATTTTCCTCAATCAGTGATGAATAAAATGCAGTTCTGGTACTATGAAGGGCTTTCTTATATGTTATTAAACTATCTTTCCAGGATATGAAAAACTCTTCTGACTTAGTGGAGCGCCACCTCCTTTCCATTTTTCATGATGCCTGCTTTAGGGAGCAGAGCTGTACCATGGGGCTTCCTCTGATTCAGTGTGTTCTTATTCAGAGGGTCAGTAGTATCAAATATCATATGCAGGGAGGCTGCAGCATTATCAACAACATTATCGACTTGTGTGGGAGTAAAGTTAAGGTGGCTGCCCTCCGTTGTGTTGGCAAATGGCACTGAAGTAAATAATGAGCTGATGTAAAAAATTATTTTTAAACTTGGTAACAGCATTGCCAGATAGACATCTGCTGTAGTGGAATTGTTTCCCACATAGAGTATAATCCATTAATGGAAATTCAAAAGTTATTAGAAAATGGTCAGACAGAAGAGGGTTATGAGGAAAAACTATTAAGTGTTCAGTTTCGATGCCATATGTCAGAACAAGATCAAGAGTGTGATTAAAACAGTGAGTGGGTTTATTTACAATTTGAGAGAAGCCAACTGAGTCTAATAATGAACAGAATGCATTGTTGAGGCTGTCATTGTCAGCATCTACATGAATATTAAAGTCG
>NW_018127919.1:3760228-3767767 GCF_001952655.1 Monopterus albus
GGGGCTTGGTTCAAAGATCGCTGCCACGCCACCACCTCGGCCTGTGTTTCGAGGGATGTGACATTTACTGTGACCAGGTGCAGTGGATTCATTTAGGCTGACATATTCTTCCTGCTGTAACCATGTTTCAGTCAAACACAATAAGTCAATGTGATGTTCACTTATCCAATCATTCACTAACAGAGATTTAGATGAGAGAGATCTGATATTTAATAGTCCACATTTGATTGTCCTATTACTTTCTACTATAAGAGGAGTCATCCTAATTTTAATTAGTTTCATATGAATAACTCCTCTTGAGTTGATTTTTGATTTATTTAATTTAGGTGGTCACAGGGCAGACAGTCTCTATGGGGTACTGGGTATTTTGGGAAGGTAACAGTTGCAAAGACACTGCAACTCTGGGTTGTCATAAATTAGGTTGTAAAATAAACTCATCCATATTTCTAGATATGAGAGCAGCGCCATCCAAAGTGGGATGGATGCCGTCTCTGCTAATCAATCCAGGTTTTTCCCAAAATGTTTTCCAATTCTTTATGGAGCCCACATCATTTTCTGGGCACCACCTAGACAGCCAGCGGTTGAAGAACAACACCCTAACACCTAACTCGACATGCGACTAAACATGTAATTGCTGGTCAGATTGGGGAGGGGTCCAGAGAAAACTACGGAGTCCGACAGTGTTTTGGCAAAGTTACTGTGACTAAACATTAATTATAAGTAGCAAGCTACATTTTGTAATTAGCAAGAAATTCTGCCATTCTTAAGTAGTGCAGGAGTATGTAATGACTCAAAAATAGCTGATATTCAGATAAACCTAGGAATTAGTGAGCTTAATCTATAAACAATCTATTAACAACCACAACAATGTGCTGGCAAATTAAACAGGAAGTGAATACAGTTACCGCAGGAACAGGAAACAGCAGTCCTCCCCAAATCTGCCAGTGTAATCTTCAGTGTCATATGCACAAGAAATCTTCACTATGGTTAAAGATACCCTTCACGTTTTAAGATATATGTTGCCCCCCCCAGTGAACTCTGCACTGTGTGCTATGAAGATTAAACATTCAAGTAACAATAAGCAAAACATATTTTTCAGTGTAGCTGAACTTAAATTAAAATATGGAAGGCAGATGAATTAAATTTGAGACATTTTTGTAAGGGTAGTAGGCTGCAGTAAATGCAGTAACTGTTACTTGGTACTGTTTTCTGATTTGCCTGAAGGATCGTGCCCTGGCTCAACAAAGAATTGAAAAAAACACTATCTGGGCAGTCATACAAAGACAAATACTAAATAGTAAATAGTAAAGCTAAACTACTATACAAACATCCTCTCCACAGGAGCTCCCAGAAACCAAAACTAGGTCTTGGTTGCAGGGTAAAAAAAACAGCCAGATTTGTCTTTGATGTGTCCTGGTGACTGTGTCTGGATTTATCAGGCATCTAGCTCATTCATAAACAAATGCTGTATACAGTACATATCAGTATCAGCATGCAAATGTCCTCTCTGTATTTACCCAAATGTCATATCAGAAACCCAGAACCTCCAGGAGATGCCTCACCTTTTCATTTCAGTGCCACAGTGTGAAGTGGCAACATAAAAGAAGTAGATGTACCATCAGGGTGAACAAGATGAAAACAAATTGGTCCAAGAGGGAGATAAAGGCCAGGGGACTGCTGGCCTTTAGCTTCACCTCAGGGTATCTGAGCCACAGAGTGGGAGCCGCAGTCGCAGGTGGGCTGCGTGTAAACCACCAACCATACTGTTCGAATGTTGCAATTAGCCAAATGTCATGAGTCACAAATCAGCCTTTCAAGTCAAGGTTACATGTAATCACACTGAAAAGGCTGTCGCCCACATATTGGGAAGATTATGCAGTTCATGTGGCATTAAGGTCTGAAGAAAATGCAGAGAAAACTTAATGGTTCCCTTCCCTTTTCTTTTAAAATAACAACAATTAATATTTGCAGAGCAAGGCCATTAGAGCAGTTCATTTACAGTAGCCCACTGTACACAGAATGGAACATCTGGCTGTTATGTACTTTATTAAAAGGCTAGGTAAAACATAAAATATAATGCCTTACTTTGCAAATCATAATATTGCTGGTGTTTCAAAATGTAAAGAGCAGCTTTACAAGCTCTGTAATCAACATACTATTGCGACACTTCATGCATCTAAAATTTGTTCTGTGACTGGGTGAAATAATAGGTGGTAATAATTCTTACATGTTATATTTTGAATAAATATTTCTTGTCTGATTTGTGAGAAGGCGATTGTGTTATTGTAAACTACAGCCTGTAATTATGATGCATTTTAAATTTATATTTTCCTGGATATGATGGTGATTTACACCCAAAGGAATTTTTTATTTAATTAAATTTAATTTTATTTATTTTTGCATCCACCCCTAGAGAGCCCCTCTTGCATGATAAGCTTATTGAGTTCAAATTACTTTAATTTTAATATCTTTATCTGCTATTATGGGTGAGCAAATGCATCACTTCTGAGTTTGAAGTAGATATTTAGTTTTTTTTGGATGAACTATATGATTTTTTAATGTGTTATGTGGCACAACATTTTCTGGAATTAATTTAACACTTATTCTATCATCTATTATGATTATGAAATATAATAAAGCAGTCAATAGTAAAACAATAGTCTTCACTTACACTAGAGGTTAGGGTCAGAGCAGCTCTCCTGCTTCTCAGCTACATCAAATTTGAAATGGTAACAAAATCACACCAAAAAAAAAAAGTCTCATGGATCTTGTTATAAAGTGAGATTCAACCCTCCATATCTCCATACCACCAAAATCAATCTCAATGGGCAACAGCTTCCATTTTTACATGGCTGATAAATTATGAAGAAAATTAAACAGCTATCTGTTCACACTTTAAACTTTAACACTTTCTCACAGTGTTAACACACTATCATTGAATTTATGCTCCTAATGTTATGGCGGAGCCAATCCCGGCCGGCAAAACTACACCATTATACACCAGTATTATATTAGGTGTCATCTTTATAAGAGGGAGCTGTAGTTCTGTGAATGCAAGTGGAGCCCTGGAACTGGGCTCCCGTGGGCCTGGCGATGTTCTTCTGTTCCTCTATTAAATTCTCATGTACTACAAGATGGGTAAATTAGAAGCATATACAAAACTTGGTGATGTGACTGTGTGGGGAGAGGGGGCCAATTCTGTAATATTGCAGTCAAATTGTGTCAAAGAAAGTTTAGACCTGACTCTATAACATCTCTTTTTTTCTGTTGTTAAAGCAAATCTGAAAAACCAACCAGTTTAAAGATTTAATGCTGAATTTCACATTGCACTCTTGTATGCACAGTATCTGCAGACAATCCTAATCCCTGTCTGTCCATCTCGAGACACAAATATTGACAGGCTGTCCCACACAGTGCACAGCACCTGCTGTATTACATCATTGCCTAAAGCGCCGTCCCGATCTGGGCTAGCAATAGCAGAGTTATCTCCTCGTATAGAGGTATCATGTGGACCAGTGATGAACTCAGGTTTAATCTGAAAAAAAAAAATGAGGAGCCATCATTCTGACATGTACACGGAGGTTTGGCAATATCAAATTCAAAGTATACCCTTTACAGTGTGACATGTATGTGAAAGTATCTATTAAATGCAACTAAAGCAGACACATTGTTCAGCCATGTGGATTGTTAGTATTACATTTGAGCAATAAAGTAAGAAGATAGGCCTTCATTTCACTTCTTAGCCCCTGGGTGAGCCATATTTTAAAATTAATGCTCATGCTGACTTAGGGACACATATGTCTGATGATGTCCGATGGCATTTATATTATACTTCTGAAACAGTGAATTATAAATCCCTTGAGCATTTGAGTTAAAGAAAGATTTAGGTATGAGTGGCAATGTGTATATTTAATGCCTAGTAAAAAGTTATAAAATCACTGTCCAGTGTAATTGATGTGTATATGAGATATTTGACATGATCTTAACTAGCTTGAAGACTGTATAAAAAGTCAACTTTTGGTGGGTAAATACAAACAGTAGGTCAGATTCAAAAGTACTCTGAGAAGAAATCTGGTTAATTTTCACATACACATTTTATTTTGCATCAAAGGATTGAAAACCGGCCCTACTGTATGCGGCTAAGTATTCCTGAGGGCAAACCAATCTGGCAGGTAAAGATTCTTCAAAGGGAGAGCCATCACCAGAACACTGATCCAAATACAAGCATCCAAACAAGTGTAAAATCTCACTGGCAGAAAACATTAATTGGTTCCATGTTAAAACTTTTCAAAGGATCTTTATATTTGGCTGTCTTTCAACTCCATACATATTTGTAAGACAGTGTAAATCCATTACCATCATTTCTTTGATGTTTAATATCATGTATAAGTGTCATTAAAACTTCCATCTTATTTATCTTCAGTTGACATCAAGACATTTTAGTGCATCTGTCTCTGCTCCTCTAAGGTAATGAGCACATGGCCTGTGGCTACCACTGACTTGCTTTTAATTTTCCATTCCCTTTTACTGTCATACCATCTTGTGAATATTGCACACATCATCATGTCACTGTGTGTGACTGGAAAAGAAACACACACATACACACATGTACACACTCATATATATATCACAGAGGTGACACATGCCAAATTTCCCATGTATTTGCTTTGGATATCAAATCTGTTGTGTTGCTTTATTACCATAAAAACATTTTCTAAGAATCATTATTAGTATAAAGCATAATAGTATTCCTAGAAAGCAGTATTAAACACAGTTATTTATTTTGGCATATCATTTCCAAGTATGTACCTGTATTCAATTCTTTCCTTGTAACTCTTGATATATGGGTATTTGTCAAAACAGTTACAGCACAGCCAAGTATATATCTTCTGCTTAGGTTCTGTTTAACATAGACATCCCTCTTTGCCATTATGATTCTCCTCTTCAGCTCAGCTGACAATGGGTTTGTGCTTATTTTCACCAAAAACGCTCTGTGCAAAGTAGAACAATACAGTAGCTTCGTCAAAATAAGCTAATAGTTGCATTAATGAAAAATGATTCACTGTAATAAATCACGAAAAGAGACAACAGGTTCGACTTGCATAGCAAAGCAAAAGAAAGAGAAAAAAACATTTAAAAAATATATTTACAAATTATGCAAGTCCTTTTCATTTGAACTAGTCATTTCATTGTGATTTTTCATCTTCATTTCCAGTGCGTGAACTGCTGTACATCATGTGAAATAGAAGCGGACATATAACATACTGTTTACTCTTTTGATGAGGGAGGATGAAAATAACACTGTGAGACTGGTGTCTGTGTCTGTACATGACATTTACAGCTCTGCATTTTATCTCACACTCTGCTTCCTTGTCTTCTTTCTGTCTTCTCTCCATCTTCCAAACATCATTCTGTGTCATTCTCAGAGAGAAAATCTCATGGCGCTAACAAACAAGGTGTCCTGGGCCGGGCAGCGACTGCAGGGAACGATGCTTCACAAAGACTCTGAAAGAGAGGCAGGTGGACACAGCAAGAACAACAGTGTAAAATCAGGTTGACACGGAATACGTCATGAGCCACAGCGCTGACTCTTACTACTTCGTGAGCTCCGGTGTCAGGAGACACCGGTTGCGTTGTTTACACCCGAAGCCAACTACTAACACTCAGAAGCGACCGGCCACCTCACGGGGAGAAGCTGGAGATTCCCTCAGAAATACGGAGTAAAATGCGGGGCTGCAGAGCCGGCATAAAGCGCTGGGAGATGAAACAGAGGTATAGGCCATGTTTACCATCTGTCGTTATGGGTAACGTGCAGTCCCTCTCCAACAAGATGGACGAGCTAACAGCACTAATGGGACTGCAACCTGAGTATAGGGAGAGCAGCCTGCTATGCTTCACCGAGACCTGGCTGAACAACAACACTCCAGATTCTGTGGTCTGCTTACAAGGATTTACACTAATTCGGGCAGATTGAAGCACGGCTGACTGTGGTAAGGGGAAAGGTGGGGAAGGTGGAGGTTTGGCGGTGTAGTTTAATAACATATGGTGCAATCCCGGACACATAACTGTTAAGGAAAAATTCTGTAGCTCTATTCTGCTGTAACATTGTCCACTTTCTGAATCCAGAGTCTGAATGCCTCGTCTTCACATAGTATATTATTAAACACAAAAACACTTCTTTTTAAAGGGGCCCTCCTTGGCTCCTTCATTGTGGTCTTCCTTGTAGGTCATAACTAGCTACAGTAGCTAGCTGACTGCCTTGCATTGTTTTCAGCACACAGGGCAAAAGGTTTCAGGGTATGGGGGAGAGGTAGTGATGGCCATCTCACACCGAGGCCTCGATACATGATTCGAGCTCGGAGAGGGATCTTCTGCGAACCACTGCCTTGAGGCTTGTATTGTTGCCGAAAAGACACGGGACTGATGACATCCGACGCAGAAACAGTTGGCCTGAGTGACTCCCATGACCGGTTCAGACCATCGATACGGTGTCACAACGTGAGATCTTGCTGTGCGTGTCAGCAGGTGTGTAGGCGTAGGGGTACTATAAAGCCACACAAGATGATGCGCAACATGTGGGTTTGTCAGCGTAGTAGATGTGTGCGTAGTTGCTGTCAGTATGATCATTGCTGCTGGTGTGTGATCACCATGGAGGCAGCTAGGAGTAAAAATGATTGATTCTCCATCCCTTTTATTTATTCACACCCTGTCCTAGTTACATACGCACATATTACCATCCTAGCACATCCTCTGTTTCCCCAAGCACGCCTTCTCCCACCTACTACACTACATACGTTCATAGACTCGACTGACTGACCAATCAATCTTTACAAACGTTTTCACATCATTCACACAAAGTCTAGTTACACCCATCACATAATTCAGAAATTGTTCTGCTGCATACCATCTCGCCACGAAAACCGAGTGGATGTATGAAAACTTGGACAAAATTTTGACAAAAAAAGTTGCCGAAAACCAAATTGTACAAAAAGTAGGGCGTACGAAAACCGAGGTTCCACTGTAATTTCACGACTTTTCCAAAATGGAGTAGTTTTGTAATTATAGTTTTTTAAACATAAAATTTTGATTTTACTGTAATTTGATTTCTAAAGGACATGATCCGGAGGTGCAAGGATAGCTACAGGAAGAAGCTGGAGCAGAGCATGGAGAATAACAACATGCGTGAAGTGTGGAGAGGCCTGAAACACATCTCGGGTCATGGTAAAAATGGAGATGGTCACCAGGTCGCGGTGAACTGAATCTGTTTTTTAATAGATTTGATGCTACCCAGTCTTCAGCCCCCACCCTGCCAGGGTGGAGCTAATGTGGCTGTTCAGATCAGAACAGCCACATTAGCTCAACAAATAAGACACACGGGTTTACCGGCAATGTCAGTAAAGGCAGTGAGGCTGCCGGATCTGAACCCGAGTGGTGTCTTGTTATTGGATTTCTGTGCTAGTCACAGTTTGTCCATAACGAACACCGTGTTCAAGCATAAGGGTGTCCATCAGTGCACATGGCACCAGGACACCCTAGGCC
>NW_018127919.1:3772121-3775058 GCF_001952655.1 Monopterus albus
CTAAGACGGCACTACGAGACAAAACATCAGGACAAGCTGAAAAATGTGAATGCAGAGCAGAAGCTAGAGAAGGTAGAGGAGTTGAAGAGGATGCTGACATCACAGCAGACCAAAGCGAAATCACACAGTAAAGCTGCTGTGAAAGCAAGTTTTATTGTTGCAGAGGAGAAAATCAGCCTGGCCATTTACCGAGCGAGAGTTTCTGAAGAGCTCCATGATGAAAGTGTGTGACGTCTTGTGTCCAGACAAAAAGCAGGTGTTTGCAAATGTAAGTCTTAGCAGAAATACGGTTGCTGATTTTAAGTTCAAGTTTATTTTTTTTGGAATAATATTGTATCCTGTTTGCTTCGATTCATTTTTATGTTCAAAAAACATTTAGTTTTAGTCTGTTCAACAAGTTTTTATCCTGTTTGGCCCGCGACCTAAAGTGTGCTTTGAGTTTTGGCCCCCTGTGCGATTCAGTTTGACACCCTTGCTTCAGCGCAAGACTATTACATCCACAGTGTAAGAAGGAGCGTTACTGTAGGTAATTCCTCCCCACAGCAATCAGACTGTACAATACATCACTGCAGGGATAAGCTAGGTGAAAGTATGAGGGACTATGTAATACTCAACTGAGGTACAATATTTAAATCCTGGGGTAAAATGCATGGTTAATATGCACATATGTAAATTCTGTTCTTGATTATTCAAATACTTGATTCTGTCTATTTTTGAGTACTTGGAATTTATTTATCAAGATGTGTGTGCGATGCTTGTTCTCATGGTGTTATGTTGTCTGTTCTCTATTGCTGCTTGACGTACTGAAATTTGTTATATCAAGATATGTGTGTGGTGTTTGTTTCTCATGGTGTTGTGTTGTTTGTTCTCCATTGCTGCTGAAACACTGAAATTTCCCCATTGAGGGATCAATAAAGTACCTACCTACATACCACTCTTAATATCTGTACCTTCATTTTACACTCCTGCGGTTTATCTTAGCTTGGATTTAAGCAAAGAAATTGGTGGTATATACAACTGCATCCAATTCATATTGTATACCAAAAACATTACAATAGTGTCACACAATATAGTTCCTATCTGTACTTTATCTTTTTAACTGTAATTGTTATTTTGCTACTAAAGGAAAATTTTGATATATTTCAGGGTAGTTGGTGAGTAGGTAGGTAACCCCAGCCGGTTAATCATGACAGTCAGCAGAGGCAGCAGTATTTATGAATAGGAGGAACCTCTGAAACATTTCATGTAAAAACCATGTTTATTTGTAAAGCTATGTAGATATTGGCAAGTTAACATTTCCCTAAACCACTACACTGGCAGTGGGGAGTTAGCCCGACTCCAAGAATGCCAGAATCTGCCTTTACTGTTCAGGGAACTTATTAGTACTTATCTTGTTAAAAATCAAAGGGTCTGACACAGCATCAATTTTCACAAATTCTCATTGCACAGCTTTGCTTCCTGTCCTTTATTGGTCATATCATGTCATGACATTGCGTTTATCTCTGTTCAGAGATACACACGTAACTATACTCGGGAAGTCAATTTGAATCTGAATTTGTCTGGACTTTCATTTACAAAAGAAGTGACAGCCCCAAACTACAAGTGAAACATCAGTCCAGTTTGAATTGCCACAAAGCTTTATTATAAGATCTGTAATTATAAAAGCATGGCTTTTGTGTTATTCTTTAAAAATGTAAATAACGTCTCAGTTAAACTGCCATATTATTGCTATCCACAGACACTATCCACTAATGCAGTGTGCACACAGATATGTCCTTGTGAGGACAAAACTCACAGTGTTCCCTTCTCTCTGTGCTGTTTGTGGGAGGATGACCGTTCTGGGAGAGAGCTGTGCCAGGTCTCTTGTGGGAACCCCTACTCAGGGTGGCCCTGCTGGATGCTGTTGTGCCACTCCAGGAAGCCATATGCTGCTGCTCCAGTGTTGACACAGTCACCATGCACTCCTCAGAAGGATCTGTGGCTGCTGCTGCCCATGAGCAGGGCATACGTGAGCCTGTGCTGTGCAAAGACTTCATGGCCGGTGTGTGGCCTGTTGAGTGAATAAAGACATTGGGCATAGTGTACAAATGAGGCATTGGTTAGATCCTTCTCATTGGATTTACTGTAATCAAGGATCCTCTGGCACATAATAGCAGAGAGTGTAATAGGTTCAACCTACTGTCTGTGTTGATGTCTTTTCCTTTGGGCAGAGTCCCAACCTTGTCTGTCTGAGGTTTGAGACCAGTCAGTGGTGCCCTCTTGTGGCTAAGGCTACGTGTGCCCTGCACACTGTGGTCTGCCATACCAGAGATGTCTGAGTGACACTGCTTGGAGGTTTTTCCTACAATGAGTAGCAGTGAAAGAGTTCATGAAAATAAAATAAAAAATGATCTATTCCTGGCTCACAGAGAGTGGATTTACCCAGACACTGCAGTGTGATGTGAATGTGCAAAACAATCAGCTAGATATAAAGAAATCACACTGGATATGTGTGGGAGGAAAACCGTAACAGAAAACTACTTAATAGTGAGAACCTAATATACATAAAGGATGTATAAACAAACATGCTATTTAAAGTAATAAGCCACATTGCAACATGGCACCCCCTGTGGAAATATTGCCACCACACTGGCTTTGTTCATGCTTTGATTCACTGGACTGAAGATATTTATTCGGTTTGGCTGAATGCACTTCTTATACTTATAAAATGTGACAGCTAAACATGAGATGTTTGCATTGCTAATGTTTGCAAATATTTTTAGTAGCACTGACCTGTATTTTACCCTACAGCGTGTTATTAAAAGTATAAACACATATTCTCTTAGGATATCAAAAAATGGAGTCTAAAAATGGTCCATTTCTGTCTCTATGGGAGGACTTTCATGTTTCTCTCTAAAGAAACCCTTTCAGACAGAAACCTATTTATAAATGCATCAA
>NW_018127919.1:3775151-3778287 GCF_001952655.1 Monopterus albus
ACATCTAAGTAAGAATAACTTTATGTAAGGTTTAACAGACTGCATGGATATCTCTCTGAAAGAGGGCACCCATGATTTACACTAGCATATCTGACTAATATGAATTTGTAAATCAATAAAATTGTTTGAATGTTTACTACAGAAACTCTGACTGTCAATCACTGTCCCTGCAGATTGCATAAATATGTTCCCGATCTACAATTTAATATACTAAACTAGGACTAGTGTGTGGGTGTGTGCTTGTGTGATTAAAGTGACTATTGTACACTTTGGTCTTTGTGCTTTGCAGTGTGAGTGTAGGTGATAGTTCAGCCAACCAGCCAAAAGAATGTTTTCTGCCTCAGTCGCCCAAACCCTACTGGCAGCAGAATGTCGATGGTGGACATCGGACAATTCTGTAAAAGCCCAATTATGTTAAAATATGAAAATACTAAAATATCTTTCAGCATTCAATGCCAATGGTTAAAGAAATATTGTGGTTAAACACACACATACACACAAAAAAGACAACATCACCACTCTAAGCACACTTCTTCCTGAACATTACCTTGGGAGTTAAATCATGCACTACAAAAATGTCCAATATGAATGGCATACTGGGCTGAGTGGCTGCAGCTACTGCACAAGCAGGAGTGGAAAATACTAAATAAATGTGTTTTACTTTTTATTTATACAGGACCATACATGGTATACTTGCTGTATCATTGATATAGTCCATGCATTTTTGTATTTCATCATATTTTGTACAGTAGAAATGATGTGATGAGGCCAGGTAATGTGTGGGCCTGCTTTCTAACTATCAATAACCCAGCGGTCTACTTATTTAAAAGCAATGACTTCAGTAAAATTAGTTTTTCCAAGTTAGCAAACATACCTGAGCCCTCAGCGATGTCCATGCTGTGACCAGGAGTGTATTCAAAGCCACACAAATTCTTTGACACCATAGTGTATCTTTCATCCTCCTCCTCATCCTCGTCTTCATCAGAAAGGAGAGTGGCTCCCAGATCAGAGCCCAGTGTACCAGACATGAAGTCTATTGGAGGAATGGTGCTGGTGTTGGACATGTTTGGACTGTTCTTCATGTGCCTAATCAATTAATGAGCAAAATCAATTTAAAAAAGAAATGGAGGTCAGATAATTACTACACATTAAGTTTCTGAATGCAAAATGTGTGCATCTGAAAGGTAGAGATGCAAGGTGCAGAGAATATAAATGCCCGCAGTGATTTCACTGATTGCTTTCTCACTGGTGGCGTGTGTTGTGCTAACACAATGGAGTTGTAATTGGACTTGATAAAGGATATCTGGATGGGCAGAGCTGTCACCAACATGCATGTTATCTCCTCCACAGCTGTCCTCCATGATGGCTCACATCCCACCATAGTGGAGATGCATGCATAATTACCAACTCTATTTACTGATGTCAGCACAGCATGTTAAATTAAACCCAGTTATTACCCTCAAACACATGTCACCACTGACTTGTCAGGCTTCAAGTTTTCCAATGATCCATCAAAGGTGTAATCAATGGAGTGCTCTTTATATGGCTCACAAGAAACATGAACTGCAGGTTTAAGCTGACAGATGTAAATACCAGAATTATAAGATGCTCAACCACTGTGAGCAATCCAAATGTGACACTGATTGTTTTTAACTAGAAAATGCATCAATTATAGAAGGAAGGTGGTCACAAAATGTAGTTACTTGGAGCTTTAAATGATCCTTACCAAGCCTGCTTGGCCACCTCATATTGGTAAGCTCTGGTCAGCTCATCCAAGTGGGCCTGCAAAATGGATTGCATTTCGTCATGGCGGGCAGAGCTGAGAGAGGAGGACATGGGCTGGCTGAAGGGAGCTCCTGCCGGGGAAGTGGATCTTCCTCTCAGGGGAGGAGTGGGACCTCTCTCCTCCTCTATCTCATTGTCCAAATTCTGGTGGTGGTAGGTCTGGAGAGACATGGATGGTGCCCAGTTGTTGCTCTCATATCTGGCATGTGGACAAAATGGTTTTTGTGTTAATAAACATTTTGACTTTGCTAATTAGCTGATTGCATATTTATGTTGAAGAAAACAGGAAATATGTAAGGATTTTAAAATCCACACACAATTATTCTAACAACAAACACATACTCAGTAGCTTAAGATAAATCTGCCGAAGCTGATCTTACGTCTGTTGTAATGGATCAAAATTGCCATGATTTTTTTTTCCAGTGCAAAGTTACATGTGTGTAATAGCTTAATACAAATCTATTTTTCTCTAGCTTTGATATTTCAGAGCCGGAGGTCTATTTAAGAGTTGTGTGGATTGTGCAAAGCTCTTGTCAAAGCTTTCTCCTGAAAGCCACCAACACTCTGTGACCTCTGTGGGTGTGTGCGTTTTACTATCCACATGTATTTTTGGGTTTGTGTGTTCCAGTGCAGAGACCGATGAGATATGAATGTATCTTACCCTCCTCCGTGGTTTTCCTCAGGGTAACGGTCAAGGTCAACCTCAGTACCGGGGAGTGGGTGCATAGATGGTGGAGGCAGGGGCATGTTAGCCCAACATGTCCCATTTGATTTAGAGGTCTTTGTTCCACCCTTCACCTTCTTTTTCTTTCCAGCCTTTGCACCTGAGGGTAGGAAGGATAGAAGGAAGTTTAATCTTCTATTTAGAAGAAATCCCTGTCCACACTACCCACAAATATTATTCTACACTAGATTAACACACACTAACACACATATACAGTACTTCCTTAAAAGCTTTTTCTGCTATCTGAACTTTTTCCAAACCTGTCTCCCACCCAGTGTTCATCATTTCTTTGTTTCTGTGTGCTGATTGAATGCTGATATTTATTAAAGAGCCATCAAAACTTCCAGCAGACCACTTTCTATACAGCTCCCCCAGTTTCTCTGCTTTATCTCCTGAAAGTCTGATATTTACTGGAGCTCAGCACACAGCTCAAAAACATCCTAGGTACAGACAGAAATTCCTCCATGTCTGAACACTGAGGGATTTTACGCCAGCACTAATCAAATTAACCCATACAAATGTGTCATTATTGTGTGACATTTCTGGGCTACATAAGCTCCCAGGGTAGAACTGTGATGAAGACAGAAGAATAATTAACAACATTATCCTAAGGGTCTGTTTTCAGTG
>NW_018127919.1:3778300-3842260 GCF_001952655.1 Monopterus albus
CGAATTTCACCAAAAAACCCATTACCTGTCATTTTATTGCAAAGTTGCTTTTACTGGGAGTTCAAGCACTACTGCAGTCCTCAGAGACTCATACATTAAAAGTACAAACATCACTCCCAAATAGAAAAGAAGAAAAAAAGAGGAACTGAGCTCTGTCTTGCACATTTTAAGATGGCTCGTACCACTGCCAGGGTGTCTGTCAGTTAACGAGTAGCCCAGGTTCGCTATTTCCTGCTGGGCTGCCAGCGAAGCCTTCCAGCGGGGATCCGGCCTGTCCACAGCCAGCTCGTGGAAACTGTTGGACTGGAGTATCTGAGTGGTGGCATAGGGAGTGGGCTGACTGCCTCGCGCTGGGCTGCTGTAGCCTGCCTTCCCCATGAAGTCAATACTACTGTAGATGGCTCCATCAGACAGCATGGTGCCTGTCTTCTCCACTGCTGCGGACGGTAAAACATCTGATGCAAAGGAGGAGGGTGACAGAGCGGGAAGGGAAAGTGAAAGGGGGAGCAAGGAGAGGTACACGTGCATTGACATGAAATTAACAATCTTTAAGGTCATTAACACTCCCTACTGCTGCGACACTTTGTATTAGTTAAATGCAAGTCTCAAAAGGACTTGATGTAAATGAAAGTTGATTATCTCCAACCATAATTAACATGCAACACTCTATGGGAGTCTCATGGAGTGTTCACAAGAGGAATACTCAAACAGAGTTAACCTGCAGCTCTACTGTCATGCATACATCAGCTCCCTAGGGTTCCAGTGAGCTCAGAGAACAAACACAAAAAAAATATACTTGGCTCCGTCTTATACAATGTTAAAAAATGCATAATAGCAGGGCATGAGAGACAAAAAGTATATGTAAATGCCACACTTTTAAGCTACATAGCAAGCCTGAAAAATCGAATTAACAAGTTCCAGAGCCCTAAGTGCTGTGTTTATTACTATGTGTTCATCTGCGATGTCCTGTCACTATGCTTCCCACAGGGTGAACATCAAAACTGTCCATCCAGGTATTGTTAAAGCAGCCTGTTTCTGTTTCTTACCTCCTCTGCCAAAGTTGCTGCCACCCTTTGGACTCCCTAAGCCTCCATTAGCTGGGAGACTTGTGGAGGGCCAGGAGTCAGCTAACCAGGGAAAGCCTGGGTCACCTGCTTTTAACAGCCCCGGACGGCTGTGAGATGTTTTTAGAGAGACGAAAAGAAGAGAGGGGAGGGGAAACAGAGAACCACTGACATAGTTAAATGTCCAGACTGCATTGTAACAGTATTGCTTATTTTCTTCCTGCTGCATCAACAACAAATTGATGTGAAAACTCATTCAGCATATTCTCGCCTGTGGAGCAGCCCGACAACAATAAACAACAAAGAGACATAAAATGGCAAGTCTATAAATCTGACTTCCGCTGCCCCTTAACTCCACCACTCCTAACTCTCCCTGAAGATACAAGGCGGACCTAAATACATACTCAATCCACTTTAGAGCCTTAGCACAACAAAAATTTACATTTTAAATTGAGGATCATGGACAGCCTCTGGCAGATCAGCTACACTGGTGCACCATCACCATAGCAACAGAGGCAGCAAAAGCCCATTAGGTGGTTTGGGAAAGCTACTGTGTCATTTTGTCTTAGTGAAATACAACAGTCATGAATACAGGGTTTGACTTCAAGGTAGGGAAGTTGTAGGCAGCAGTTCAGGGAGAAAAAAATCCTGTTTACAACCATATCATATCAGCTGCTATTATAACGGCAAAACATTCACATCCCTCATGCATCCGGTCTGCATTTACTTAATGTGCAGCTACACAGTGAATTTTCCACTGAGCCTGATTTGCAGAGTGCCAAGGGAATTGTTCACGGCTGACTGGGTGATGGCTCAAAGGTGTTCAAACAATTATGTCAATTTCCCTTTTAAAATACACAAGCATATACATAAATTTACATACATTTACTTAGAAACAAATGCCATCTCCAATATGATGACACATATTTGCGTAATCAGTGTGGAAAAACACATTGAAACATTCAAGGAAAGAAAAAGTTTATTTTTAGTCTATTATTTTTAATGATTGTTCAGGCTTTGGGCTTATCTGCTTGCTTAGGTGTGATGAAAAGGAAGGATGGAAAACATGAGGAATGAGAGTCAACTCTTTCTGTTGTTGTTTCAGTACACTTTGATACTCAGGACAGACAAAGGTAGGCTTCATTTTGGGCGTTCTGGGTAGGAGTGGAGTGGATCTTTTGGAGTTTCAAGTTACTACTGATCCATCACCACAATCAGCCCATCATACTGTCGTGTACTGTATGCCAACCTAAATGCCTTTGGGGGGGTTGCGGTGGTCCTGCATCAAAAATCTCTTCAGATTTGTGTTCTTCACACAAAATGAGCCAAGGGCTTCAAATTTCAGCCAAAAAAATTTTTTAGATTTTTTTTTTTTTAGGCAAACAATGAATTGGGGTCCCACAGACCCCAACTGAGTACAAGGGTTAAACAGCCTCTTCATTACCACTCCCCTCCTTCCACTATCTCCAACTCTGCCAGCAACCTCACATAAACTGAGACAGAGCCAGTGACTCAAACAGCGGTCCACCTGTGTTAATTGGTAGCACTCACTTTAATGGAGTGATTAATAATTTCATCAGTGCAAATCATAAGCTAATTTGAGAAAGCATGAGGAATACTGGAAGATGTATGTAAATTCCATTCATCATGAAAGAAATCTTCATTTCAGGTATTACGATGGGCTCTTGTCACTGAGAAGGCAGAGCAAGCACTGCAGTACTATAATATCAGTGGGAAGGCTCTAGCTGTGGGGTTTCTTGATTTCTTAATTTAAGGTAATGTAAATTCTCACCTTCCATTTCTGATCAGGCCTCTGTCTCTTTGGAAAGTAACTTGTCAAGAAAAGGAGGACAAGGAAAAAGAATTAAACTGCAATTTTGTCTAAAAATGCACAGTAAATGACTGATACATTGATTATGCAGTCAGAAAGTAGGCAGCTAAATTACTGATATTTTAAAACATAATGGACAATGTAAAGGCATACCTGCACGAGTAAAGGTGAAGGACTGAACTGCAATTCAAAAAGATGCACAAAGTGAAAGTGGTGTGAGTCAACAATATAAATGTCAAAAAGATGCAGCCAAATTTGTGAAAATATGGATCAAGTCATCTTTTTTCCTTTGTTGATCTGTCTGTCAGCACCTGTCAGATTTTAATGAAACTTGCAGTGGTAATATATCAAACCAATGCATCTCAGCATTTTCAGAAATATACGCTGAGTTCAAATGAAGGTGACATGTTTGACCCCTTTTGTCCTGGGGCATCTGTATCCTTTTATATATTTATTACTTTCAAAATACAAACTGCAGTGTAGAGGTTATCTTAAAAAGAGAAGGTGTATAGAAGATGTATATTAATGGCTCCTGTAAAAAAGAAAGAGCAAGAGAGAAAGAGAGAGAAATGGAAATCTTATGTTTTGGAATTAATCTCCTCAATTTGTTTTGAGAGAAAGAATTAGAGAAGTAGCACTCAATCATGTAAATCACTACTGAATTAAGAAATAACATCACTCCAAGTCCCTAAAATGAAAACTGCAATAGACATTATGGTAATGGCACGCAGCTATATATTTGACTCACAGAAGGATATAAGACTATTTCATACCTAAACCTAGACACAGCTTGTATCACTGTGCAAAGATCACCAGCTATGGTCTGATAATAGAGGGACATGTTAAATTACTTATCTCACAAGAATGTATTAGAGTGTAGAGGTGCAGTGCTGATGGAACTCAGCACAGTTGATGCACATCAGTGCACAACGAATTAAAGTAAATAGGGCTAGTTTCATCTGCAATGAATATATCTCCTTTGTTCTGCATTTTAGCCAGCTCAAGTGGAGTCACAGCTGTGATGACTTCAGCTTTCAGTGGAAAGAGAAACCTACTGTGCTTGATATTCTGTGTGGACACAGAACAATGCACCTGCATAGTTGCTGAGTCCCTTTCTCTTCTTTCTCCTCCAGTACAGCCAGGCACTGAAGCCCATGAGGACAATCCAGCAGGCCCCTCCCAAACCTGCAATGAACGCGGGCTGCTTCACTACGTCTGATATGCTATTGTTGCCATCTGATCCCGTCATTACGTCCCTCAGCTCTGCACCTGAGGGCACCGCACATAAACACACACCCACGCACAGAGGAAAGTAGATAATGTCAGTTTTACCACAATTGAATGAACAAATGATTGGATTTCAATAATTGCTGTGCATTAAAATCATTTGTATATAAAAATGAAAAAAGATGGGTATGGGTTTATTTGTCTGATTTATTCATCAGGCAACTAAATTATGGGAAAAATGTATAGATATTTTTAATAAACACAAAAGGTCCATGTTCAGATCAAAATATGCACAACATAAAGAAATCCAAGACAGCATGCGATATTGTACATCAAACACCAGGTCATATGGACAACAGGACCACCAAAAAAAAGCATCCAGTATGTAGGCAGAGTTAATCAATTCAGCAGTGCACTTATCAACTTGAGCTGTAAGACAGGAGATTGACAGAGCAGCTCTGGCAGTTTGATTTTCTGTTGCGGCTACTGTGCTGTGAAATTAGATTCACACCCCCCCCCCCCCCATCATTAAGTTTCAATCCACATGCCTTTGTTTCCCTTTCTCTGTGCATTAAGGGTGCTATTATATATCAGTCAAAAGTCGCAGATGAAGAACATCTGGCTTGGGCTTCTATATTGATTCTGGGCTTGTATCCTCCTGGCATCCTTTAACTCTTTTATAAGATGTGATAGGCTGATAAGCTCCTATAAAAACTGTCTACTTTGTTAGCACCAGCTCCCCACATATTGAAGAGGATTACTGATATGGCTAACAGTACTTGGCACAGTGCTACCAGACACTACACTTAATGAACCACTATTGATTCCTCAGTAGATGTCTGTATTGTAAAGTGCAATCTTCTTTCTTCAAGTGTGACAAACTGATAAATCATTTTTCCAGACCCCCAATCTGTGATGGAGACCTAGACCCCGCTTATGACGTTATTTCATTTGACTCCAGGTTTGGTGTGTGAATGAATGGATTACCCAAGATGATGAGCTGGGGTTTGCTTTTGACCCCCACCCCTGCGCTAGTGCCTGCAGCCACCTCCACATGGTACTGCACTCCAGTTTGTAGACCCCCGACAACCACTGAACGGATGGTTGCATCCACAGACTTATTGACATGAAACCGAGTTTCGTTGGCCAAACACCAGATCTGTCAAAGGCAGACATACCAGACAGAATTAATTGTAAGGTGGTGCAGTACAAAACATTCAGCTTGGCATAGTGTCTCAGGTGCAGACTTTGATCCTTTACCTTGTACTCCTGTATGATGCCGTTTTGTTGGTCTGAGGGAGGAGGGTCCCATGACACACTGATGGATGTGCTGTTATGGCTTCCAACTGTCAACACTGTGACTTGTTGAGGAGGGGCACTGGGTGCTGATGGGACAAGGAAGGGTGAGAATATTACAGAAACAAAGGACACACATAAGAAAGGGGAATAAAATGATGTAGCATATTGTCTTTATAACAAACAAAGGACTGTCTCCCATTTTTTATCTTGTCAAAGAAGGATTTGTCTCACCCACTGCCTCAGTTCATATTCATACAGCAGGCCATATAACAAGGTATTTTCTATGCCAGCATGGCAGATGGCTACCAGAGCACTTAATCTCAATTTCATTTCTTAATGGTAAGGATTTTTTTTAAATAACTGAAATGCAGAGGGACTAAAAAACCCACTCAATTCTTCCATTATACTGAGTTTAAGATTCCATTATAATACTGGCACTATAGGTTATACACAAATTGCCCTTTACTAATTGCACAACTGATAACCATTCCAAGTAGAGCAGCAAGTTTAGATATTAGTGGGATTTCCTCTGCCAAGAAAAAATGACTGGGCCAATAGATAACATCACCCTCATAATAGATTACCACCATTGCAAACACATGTAAATGCTTTCAAAGTAGCTGTATTTAACTTTGCATATCTGGACAGTCTCCCTGTCCTAGAATGAGGGTCCTGGGACAGTTTGTCAACAGCAATGTGCAACTGTGCCTCAGGGTGCCAAATTCAAATTCCCACTTGAATAGATAATTTTTTTTAAATGTACCAAACCTGATAACCTACATGGACAGGTCAGAGATTTAGAGAGACTATAGGCAGCAGGAGGCAAATACCATATCTACACAACTGAACAAATCATCTAGGTCATTCCTCGGTGAATGGGCTAAACAACCGCACTGGGCACATTGTTTCTCATGATTTCCATTAAAACTATCATTATTTTCTGACTGAGTAGACAAAATAACTACTCTGAACCCAATTAAGGAGCTGCAAAATAATAATGCTATCTGCAGAGGATCCATGTGAGCAAGGAAATGAATGGCACAGCAGGGCAGAGAAGCTAAAGCAGGTGGACAGCGAGAGTATCTGCAGCAAACAAGACAAACCTGCATACTCTGGCTTAAACCCTGGATAAACAATGATACTATGACTTCTCCAGACTGACTTGGTTGGTGAGAAATGTAATGGGTGTGTGCACAGTGTCTCATAGAGGCAACTGCTGGCCACGTGTATAGTGTATGGATAGTGGTGGATATATTGAAGCCAGGCCATATTAGAAGTGTAACAAAGAGTGTCTATGCCAATTCTAAGACTGAACTGTGCTAGTCTTCTGACAACTGGATAGCTCTCAACATCGTGTTTTGAGTTGGAAGGATTAAACAAACCTCCCAGAATGGTTTCACTTGTGCTTCAAAGAGAAGCTCTACAAAATGTGGCACATCAGCAAAATAAGTGACAGTCTGGCAATATAAAGAAATTAAATCAACCGTTTGAGGAGCAGTTAATTTTTAATATTTTATTTAACAAATTGACACAGCCTAGTTTGAAAGTGTTTATAGTATATTCAGCTATTTATAATATATTGACTTTCAGAAGCAATTACTGCAAAACCAACTCTCGCAGATGCACTGTCAAAATATAGTGATGATTCTAATGCTCAGAGAGGAAAACGTCTGGTCAGCCCAATATAAACAAAAGAAAATATCTTATACCTATAGTATATTTATGCTGAATTTCATATGGTATGGATACAAATAACATAAGTACTAAAGCTAAAACAAACATGAACCAGAAGAAATGTAGTTAGACTGCAGCAGAAGGGAGACTTTACAAATCATTTGGAGCACCTCACAACATTTTGTGAAAAACAAGGTTCTGTCTACATGATGGAGTTTCCTGGCTCACACTTTGTAATGAGGTCCATTACTGCTGTAATTCCAGCCTAACAACACTAAATCATTAATTAGACCTACAGTACTGAGGCAAAAACAAGTAAACAAAACTGTCTGACTGAGCAACTTTAGCCAGTAAAAGTTTATCTTTTGACTTTATGATTGGATTTTCACAAATAAATAAATGTATAAATAACACATGGACACAGAGTAATTTAATACACTAGCTGGATGAATTATATGTCCTGGATTGTGACTCTAACCACAATCAACTAATTTGTGGGTTATACAGCATTTAAGTGATTATTTCAAATGTTCAGATGTTTAGTCAAGCACTACAGTGTTACATCCTAAAATAATGACTGCTGCTGCAAACACATTTAGACAAATATATGTAATATATGTAAATATTTTATGTATCAACACTTAGTCATACAATTCCTACAACCCCACAAAATATCAGCAACTGTTACAGAGTGTATATGAAAATTAAGAGAACGTACAACAGTAAAATAGGAGGGCAGCAGATGTCAAGCAGTCGTCTTGTACAGTGACCTGTAAAATATGTTATAATTTCAACTTTGTTGTTGTTATTGTTGTGGTTGTTATTGTTTAGCCGATATGTGTGGACCATCAAGTAAGCCCATCATTTCACTGGTGCTGTTTCAGCAAACTGATGGAGTTTGTCCAGACAGCCAGAGGCCTACTGTACATTAGGAGAAGACAGGAAGCATTAAATGTAGTTCTGCAATTTCCGTATGTATGAAAAACAACCTCTGAGGATGAATAATGGCTACAATACCAGTATGGATTTGGGATAATATTACAGTAAATGGTCACAACTGCAGAAAACGTCAGAGTATGTTCTTAATAATGTGACTAATACTGACACTGAGACTGACACGTAGCCAATTAATGCTTCAAATATCTGGAGGCATGATTTACTTCTTACTTAGAGCTGTGCAATCAAATCAAAGTCACTTAAGCTGCTGATATCAGGATTTAAAGTAGAAGACATAACATGTTATGTAAATGGTTGCATCAATCAAGCAAATTAATTAATGAAATGGCAAACATTTCTATATCAACAAACCTGTCCCCATATAATATACAGCATATATGAGTGATGTCAAATAAGCTATCTAGTAAGATCAGGAGACTTTATTCCATACAGGATGGCCTTGTCTTTTACACTACCTTCACCGATCCCTCTGCCTTTCAATCAATAAATCAACACATTCTCATCCCAACAGCTCCAGCTGTATGGGACTCTAACACAAAATAGTATTTCCTTTAAATTTTCATCAGAAGTGGTGGAAAGCGTGAGCAGTCTATGAATGACAGTGATGGGGGTGACACTACAAAGCCTACACTGCCTCTGGCTGTGTTGCTCTCACAGACAACTCAGCAAAGGCTTATGAGGCTCATTAATCTTGATACACAGTTTTTCTCTGCATGGAGTTGGAAACATCAGCTGTTATGACCTCCAGAATCCCTAAGATGCCCTCTTTTATGGTTTTACAAAGTCAGGGGCATATTCCCAATCTACCTTTGATGGATAACACTAACAGTTTTTTTTAAGTATTTTGCAAGGAAGCACATTTCAGGACTCCTGAGTATTGGTAGATCAAGCCAATATTTTTTTTTTCTGTACCCAGACCTCTGGTAGTCTGCATGGCCATTTTAATTGGACTCCAAGGTGAGTTTTTTCTCTCCACAAGCTGTAACCCCTGCTCATAGTCCCTCCTTATCTTCTTATCCTCTTCCTGGACAGAAGAAGCTGCATTGTGATCCTCTCATTATCAAACACAGATGCTGTGTTAAACTCTTCTTTTACATTAAAGGCTTCATCATGACTTGCTTTCAGTACAGCCATGTACCACATGGTACGACCAGATGTACTGCACAACCAGTCACCACTACACAAATTTTGTTAATTAAGCATACATTGTAAATACAGTATTAGAAGTACTAATATGACAAAACAACTCCGGCTCATGGACCACTGGCTCATTCTTATGACATGGTCTACATCAGTAGCTGACAAAAAGGCTAGTGGACCCTTTCAGTATTTTCAGGGTCAACTACTGAGTTATTAGCCAATATAGATAAGCCACAAGAATGATATGGATAAAAGAGTAACAGCTGTTTCATGTCAACAAATCCACCAGTAAAATATATCTGCTGATGTGGTTGAAAATGCTCTGGACAAAGCTATTTACTGGACCATGGGATGGTATTCAACTAAGCTGTTTTGAGTGCATTTTCTTTTTCTTTTCCTTTGTGGGTGAAACAGTGATTGACTGAGTGCACAGAGGTCAGCGCAACCCAGGTCAAAGTTCAACCACTCTGGAGTTTCATACTCAGTGCTGCACACAGCAGACTTCCCCACGAAACCTACATGACGCACCACATGCATAACAATGGCGAGGCATGCACAAAAGCCATTTTTCTAATGTGAACATACCTTAAGAACACAGTTAACTGATTAATCAAACTGGAAGTTGTTCATTGTATAAAGCAGTTATGCAACAAAGAATGATATGAAATAATAATATATTCCACAAAGAGGTAACCCAAGAAGAATCAGTATATGAGGTGAACAATTGACCTGGAGTGTAGGGGTAGAAGGAGCACACCAGAACTGTCATCACCAGTACAGCTCAGTGGAGACTGTGCATGTGTTAGTGAAGGTGGGGTCATATCTGGTTGGTGTGTGACACAGACATGGCAGTAGGGGTCCAAAGAGAAGCAGAAAGAGAGAGCTGAGCTTATGTCAAAGGAGACAGTTTCCATCCTCCCCCTCCGACCACCAACCCACAGGGGCCTCTGCTTGTCACAGTACCCCACTGTGCTGTCTAGGAGACCTGTTTTCACACACAGGGGACATGGCACTGCAGTGGTATGTGTGTGTGGGTGGGTGCACTCAAAATGCCATTATTTTACTATCTCGCCATTACCAGCGGACTCTAATCCAAATTTTGGGAAAATCATTTACACAAGAACATCTGCTCATGCAACCTAATCTTACATTTCTTGCAACACAAAGTTGGCAGAGAAATTTATTTGTCAGAACTGTGAATTTGTTACTTACCTTCTTCCATGGTGCGTGCTGTCATGGATTCACTGTCTGCACCCTGAAACTCATTAAAGTATGGCCGTACTTTAATCTCATAGACAATGCCTTTCTTCAGACCAGAGAGAGTTATGTCTCTCTCTGAGGCGACCTTCAAGTCCTCTATCTGCCATGGCCCTGGGGAGGGCAGCCCCGATGTTTGTCGGTACAGAACACGGTAGCCTTGAATAAACTGTGATGGATTCTCTACCTGAGAGGAGAGGCGAAGGAGAGTGTGTGGGAAGAAGACATGTTATATGGTAATGATATGAGAGGCATCATGCATCTATGTGCAAACTACTTTGCAGCTGTGACTCAGCATTCAGTTTGTACCTTGTGTAAGTGACATTGCACATTTAGTTAATCATACAGTTTAATTAGCAGCAGAGAATGCAAGAAACCATATGAAGAGAGATGGAGTGCGTGTGCCATAGCTGAATAGTACTCCTAAGTCAGAGACCTTCAGCATAGTGTAGGTTCAAAATACTGAATCAAAATATTTTTTTTCTTTTTCAGCGTTGTTGTTGCATTTCAAGACAAGAGGAAACTATAACAAATGCATCTATAGTAATGGCTTGTTAACATGGAAAGAAGCAAGAAAAGGCTTTTACAAATGATATAAAGCAGCTGTTGATCATCAGACTAGTCCAAATATATTATGAATCTCTCTCTCTCTCTCGCTCTGTGTGTGTGTGTGTGTAGCCTCTGTCTGCATTAACAAAATGATCTGTGTATCTAAAAGCCTTATAAACAGAGAAACTAGCTCCCCCACATTTTTGATCCCCTGTTACTTGAAATAGAATTTATAGTTGAGGCCATGAATTGCAATAAATTACTCTCCTCTGTGTTGTTCATTGCACCAGCATTCAGTGAGGCAACTTCTCATAATGTCACCTTATTCATAAAAACCATGTCTTTTCATTATCATGCATAATAGATTAAATTTTGCATATACTAGGCCAAATTAAGTATGGTCATGTTATTTTAACATGAAACAACACAGATGGATCTTACACAATGTATATTATTGCAAAGATACACAAGTGGTTTACTTTAAATGTTTAGATTTACCTCTTGCAGAAATCTTGTTTTTAAGAATAGGTCATAGATAGCAGCTTTTGCTTTATGACAGTCTAATAGGAATATCTTAGAAAAGCATAGTCAGTAGTGAATACAGTCAGAGAATCAGTGACTATCTTAGCCAGAATTACAGTATGTTTGAGGATGATATAAAATCTGGAAAGAGGGCTATGGTCACAATTAGGCAACTAGGCAAATGACACTGTGATCTGACATTTCACCGAGTAACCGATTGCTCAATTAAAGTTGAATAAAATATGAAATCCAAAATGGAAAATGGAAAAAGTACATACACAGGGCATAAAGACCTTTTGAAAATCACTTTCAAATTCTAAACGAGCACATAAACCACGTCAATGCAAAAACCTTTGTATTTGAATGAATGAGTGCTCTTCCCACAAATGGTGCAGGGTCATCTGTGAACCCTTCAAAAGAGAACACTGTGGACCCATTCAGATCATGCACCACAAACGCACATTTATCCTCACTGTGTCAGTCTAATAGCTGTATTACAGTACATGGTTGTTGTACTCGCAATCAAGAAACAGCAGACTAGCGTAAGCCCATAAGTCAAGTCATTAACTTAGAGCAGCAGGCTGTATGGATGGAACTGCCTCCAGAAATGATACATATAGCACCTAATGGTAATGTATTTGTCCTGAATAGAAACATTAGTCTTGATTCCTGCATTACATTAAGCCACTCTGAATTGATGAAGTACCAGCTGTTGAGACTATGAATGTATAGCCATCACATAACTGTCTGTCAACTACTGCAAAACATGGTGACATTCCAAGTGCAGAGCTCCAAAACAAGCTCAGATGAGATTTGCAAAGCTGCTCTGAAGTAATAGTAAAACAACTGCTGTCTACTTTTCAAATGTTATAAGTACTTACAGTCCATGTGACCTGCACTGAAGTGGAACTAAGAACCACGGGGTTATGCATGCTGACCACCACATCCCCCAGCTCCTTCTGCACGCGACGATGGTCCACCCCCTGTGCTGTGGGACTAATGTCTGGCGAGAGAAAGAAGGGTAGGCGTTTAAGTGGACTAGCGATGCTTACCACTTAGAGTCTATCACAACATATTTTTTATTTCTGTTACCTTGTGTCCGGACAGGCTCAGACATGGGGCTGGGGTCCCCAAGCCCGTGAGCATTGACTGCCCTGATGATGAACAGGTAGACAGTATTGGGTCGTAGATCCTTGACTGCGAATGCTGTGGTCTTCACATGGTCTGCTACTGTCTGCCAGCTGTTACTCACTGACTGACTGTAGAAAGAATAAATCTAGTTATTTGGGAATAATCTTTTCATTACTACAAAAGAAACAGCTGATTTGGGGTAACGTTGGTGTGTTGTGCTCTTAGCGACTAGAAGCGTCATTGGGACTATGTGTTTCTGCTTAAAGTGAGCTTTTGCTTGTCAAATAGTTCCCATTTAAATTAAACCACCACAACATTTCTTTACTCAGATTAATTGTACAACTGTAAGAGATAGCCATCTAGCAACTTTTGTTTCAGACTGTCCTGGCTTGAAAACCCACAGGAACACACACATCTGTTACTGCCATGCAAGTTCGGGGTTACTAAACGTAGCTTGAGGCCATAGGTCACAGACATACCCAAAGGACTCTATGACATAGGAGGACACTGGGGACCCTGCCTCCGGCCCTGGTTCCCATGACAATGAGATACTGCTCTTGGTAACATCGGTGACCTCTGGCTTGGAGGGTGGCCCTGGGAGAGCCGTTGCATTGTGAGACATGAATTCTATGAGGTCAGTGGAGTCTGACAAAGTAAGAAGGACAATATGAATACCTGCCACAGCAAAGCATATTGTGATATTGCTGTGCTTCATATGAGAGTGTTAATTTTTACTACAAATTATTTCTATTGAAGCAGACCTCTGACATCCAAGTAGGCACTCCACGATGTTTCTCCGCTGGAGCTGGTGGCAACACAGGTGTACAACCCTGAGTCGGACAGCTATGGAAGACAGATTATGACACTATGATTATTGTTCAACCAAACTTTAATATTTAAAGAATAAGTAAAAAACTGTTTTATTCTATAAAGCACTATGAATGAGTAAACTGATGTTCTGTCTATGAAATCTACCCATAAACACTTTCTATGCTGACAAATACCATCATTTTCACCATCCATTCATTTTCCTCCCCTCCTTGAACCCCCACCTTATTGTGGTGGAGGGTTTGAGTACCCGAGGAATCCTAAAAGCTATGCTGTCGGGGGCTATATGCCCCTGGTAGGGTCTCCCAAGGCAAACAGGTCCTAGGTGACGGGTCAGACTAAGACTACATTCACA
The DNA here is from genome assembly GCF_001952655.1 of Monopterus albus. Lineage (NCBI taxonomy): Eukaryota > Metazoa > Chordata > Actinopteri > Synbranchiformes > Synbranchidae > Monopterus > Monopterus albus. The sequence continues at coordinate 3,792,135 of NW_018127919.1, forward strand.
CTGCAGGTCTTAATGCTCAGATCGGATTTTTTGCCGAAATTCGATTTTTTTTGCACTGTTGTTCACACTGTCATTTAAATGCGACTGCCATCTGTCTCATGTGTGAATGGTATACGGCCCTGAGGTGACTGACCCACATGCGCAGAAGAGGACACGACGTCAGACGCAGCAACGTACTGTGTTTGCGAAAATAAAAATGGATGCAGCTCGTGATAGCATGTGCGTAGCAATGTACCAGTTAATGTGCAATCGAAATAAAGAAATAATAATAAGAAGAATATCAAGAAGAAGGAGAGCACAAATAATGCTTATGGCCTCGCCTCCTCCAGCGCAGAATTGTGACGTCTGTCGCATTTCAATGACATAAAAATCGCATGAAATGCGACATGGCCGTTCAGACTGAAGTCACATTGCAAAACATCGGATAAGTATCCGATTTAGGACCACATATGAAAGTAGCCTGGGCCAAAAGATATGAAAGTGGCCTGGGCCGGATTTGAAAAAAATCAGATTTGTGCTGTTCACACTGTCATAAGGAAATCGGATATGGGTCACATTTGGGCAAAAAGATCGGATTTGGGCCACTTCAGCCTGCAACGTAGTCTAAGAGCAAGGACCATGACGTCACCCTGTATGGCACAACCGGGGCCCCACCCTGGAGCCAGGCCTGGGGTTGGGGCTCGAATGTGAGCACCTGGTGGCGCCCCCACGGGGCCTGGCCGGGCTTAGCCCGAACAAGCAATGTGGGGACATCCTTCCGTGTGCCCACCACCTGCAGGAGTATTCATAAGGGGCTGGTGCACAGTGGATCAGGCAGCAGTCGAAGGCAAGGGCCCCAACAACCCAATTTCTGGACACAGAGACTAGCCCTGTCCTCCAAGTCAAAGGGCATGGTTCTCAGTCGGGAAAGGGTGGTTTGTTCCCTTCAGGTTGGTGGAGAGTTCCTGCCTCAAGTGGAAGAGTTTAAATATCTTTGAGTCTTGTTCACGAGTGAGGGAAGGATGGAACGGGAGATTGACAGGTGGATCGGTGCAGCTTCTGCAGTAATACAATCGATGCACCGGTCCGTCGTGGTGAAGAAGGAGCTGAGCTGTAAGACGAAGCTCTTGATTTACTGGTCAATCTACATTCCGACTCTTACCTATGGTCATGATGAGCTTTGGGTCAGAGAGAGGAAAAGAAGTGTCTAGGGAGAGGAAAGTCTGGGCATCTTTGCTTAGACTGCTGCCTCCGCGTCCCATCATTTTCACCTTGTGTTCTATTGCTATATTTGACTGAATCCAATGACCTTTATAACTCCAATCTCAGATGGCTTATACAAGTGCTTTTGAAGGAGGTTCACAGCTAGAAGTACAGTAAAAATGCATTAACCACCAATGGCCCGCATTTGGCTCAAGAAAAGCCTGAGAGTGGATGAGATGAAACTTTAACCCCAGCTAATGAAAAAAGAGCTCAGTAAGAGCTTACATTAATTTTCTTAATTGATTTCCTCCAATAATAGTCACTACCCATTCCCAGGGCCATCAACATCCTCAGTGCTGACACAGGAAATATCAGATATGACAATCTATTTCATATTGGCAAAGCCTGAGGAGTCACTGATAACTACACCATCTCTCAAGAGAGAGAGAGAGCTATACTGGGAGAGCACTTTGACACTGTGACAGGATACTGTATATTGCAGTCCCTCCATTATATTACCCCCTTTAGATTTCGCTTACTGGACCCTGTCCTTGAGTCTAACTTCTGCCTCAGAGATTCCGACCAAACAGCAGCTTTTAACAACTTATAAAAATCAATACTCACTATTCATCTTGTAAAAGCAACCTGACTGCACTTGCTTGCTTGAATTATATTTATCTGACATCAGCTGGCAGATGAGAGAATTTCTCTTTCACATTCAGGATGTGATGTATATAAAAAAAACACTAGATGTGTGTCTGAGTGTTCGTGTATGTATGTGTGTCTCTGGGTAGGCTACAACATACAGTTTGTGGATCCTTCTTTATACTGTAGCTGTTTTATTATTATTATTATTATTATGTTCTTTACTATAAAGGGTAGAATGACTGAGCATATATGCTCATTTACAGCACTGCCCTGTGTATAACTAAAAGTCACAGAAAGAAAAAATAAACATGAAATAAACAAAAAAGCATTAATGAAAACAATGACAGCCAGGAAGAAAATCATTGTCAAGAGTTGAAATTACAGAAAGGTGCAAGTGTTTTCATTTTTAACTGATGTTGCAAATTATTTCATGAGACTGGAGCATTGATACCAAATGTAGTTTTTTCTGGTCTTAGGTACATGTCAAGTAATCACAGGAACAAGTGGAATAAAGTCCATGATGCCAATGCAGAAGGGATGAAATATAAAAGGAGTTTTCCAGTGATGGCTTTGTAAATAAATATGTACCAGTGTTTCTGATGTCTGTCAGACAAAGAAAACCAGCCATTATAAAGAAACCAATAATGTCTGTTATAATTACTTCCGGTAATAAATCTAAGAGCAGAATGTTCGACTGAATCTAAAAGCTACACGGTGGAAGCAGCATTACGTTGATATATAACATCCCCATAATCCAGAACCAAGAGGAAAACTGCTTCAACAACCGTCTTTCTGCAGCTCAAAGGACAGTTAGATTTATTTCTATATAAAAAGCCAAGATTCTCACACAATTTAACAACAAAAGAATCTATATGACATTTAGAAATTTAGTGTATCCATATGCTGAGCTATTTACAGTATATACAGTATTTTAACCCTTTCAAAATGTATACTTTATTTATATTTATAGTACTACTATTTATACTGACAATGCAGTAAAATATAGGCAATTAAAATAGTGCAACACAGACATAAAATTAGGAGCCTTTCCCATGGAAGGAGAAATATTACACAGCATTGTACACATGTATAACTTGCAGGTTAGTAGAAGGTGAAATGTCTGCACAGTGTGATTATTTGCAGGAAAACATTTACAGGAGATTCATGTGCAGACTAGAAAATGGCTGTTTTTGAGGTAAGAATTCTTTTAAAGATTAATTAACAGCCTTTGTTCTTACTAATTAATCCCCAGGTCCTGATAAAACCGTTGCAAGAGGCACTCGATTGCTGTAATTGCTTGTGTAGCTTCAGGTCCGGCAAAAAGAAAGGGAATCTTGGTGAGAGATTCTGTTCCTCAGTGGAATGTTTGTTATCAACCAGTTTAACCGAGAATCAGTTGGTTACAGCATTATTCTGGTTTATTTCATTATTTTCATGCTTTTGGCCATCATTACCATTGAGACGGTACTCACCATGTTACTTTCTGAGACCTGTGAACAAATCTCAGCTGCTTCCTAATAAACAGTATCTGCTAAGGCAATGAACATACAGGCTTGTTTGCAATGTGTCTGTCAACCTGTCAGTCACTTGACTACAATTGTGCCATGGTCTCAGATCTCAGCAATTACTTTGGTAAGTACATTTTTATTGCTACAAATGAAGGCTCAAACTATGATGTTAAGAGCCAAATTGCAATAAGCTGGAATTATCATTAGGCCAGTATGCCACTACTTGTACAATGCCACATGTTAATTCTTGTGTACTGCCTAATGTACTACAACCCACCCTGGTACTCTGGATCTGAAGGCTTCCATGGTCAAGCAGGGAAAACCTCGGGTCCTTTCCAAGCAGACTGGCTCCATTCTTTTGCCAGGTGACTGTAGGCTCTGGGTCCCCAGACGCCAGACACCTGAGTAGAGTCACACCCCCCAGTGCCTGCGTTTGGTTGGATGGGCCCTGCCGGATGATGGGTGGTGGGCGGTCCTTCAGGGCTAAGGATAATAACCAAGGAACAGGCGTTATTATTTGAATACCTTTTCTAGCTCTGTAATTTTGATGTCATAGTCATGAGATGAAACAACTACCTACATTCTAATTGGTTAGACTTTGCTTGATTTGTGAGAAAAACAAAAAACAACAACAAAAAAAGTTAAATAAATCAGTAAATAAATAAATAAAATGACCTTATCACAGAGTGTTAATCTGTGATTGCAGTAATTGCATTAGTGATTGCAGGCCCAGTATGTCAGGATTCAATCTGATTGATTTGTTGTGAGCGGAAGTGACTGTTTTGTGATCCTTTTCCTCAGTACCACGCCGTGCCCATGGCACTGCATCACACCTTTGAGCTTTAATTACTAGGTGAGGATTAATGATGCTTCACCCATGGTGCTAATTACCATACCTTTTTTTCTTTATAACACCTCTCAGCACATTCATGCCTGTCCTCTCTCTCACTTCTCTGACTCATGACTGCACTTCCTCTCCCTTTGCCCCCACCAACACACACACACACACAAACACACACACACAACTAAACTCCCAATTATCATGCCAGGCAGAACAACAATACATCTCTTTTAAAGCTTTTTAAAGCATGTTATATCATCCAGAAAACAGCCTCTACACTTTGGAATGGTAATTTCTGGAGTGTTGAATCTCTAGTCCTTGTAAGTATCGCCCACTTCCAATTTCCTCACTGCTGCTCTCCGCTGTTATCAGGTCTGTCTCCATTTGCACAAGTGTTTACTGCAGGTTCTCCCTGCCTTATCTTTCATCACAACCCCTTCAGCACAATGAGGAACAGCAACTCAGGAGAGGAATCAGATACAACTACAGTAGGAGCAGAATAATGTAAAGTAAGCTAAGAAGATATGTCATTTTTATAAAGGTTGCATTGTTTACATTTCTGTGGCACTATGAATATTATTTATATTGCGTTACCGACAATAATCTATTGTCATCTGACTGATTTGTGACAGTGTTATTAAATACAAATCAGTCATTCATAGGGAACTGACATTACAATATTTTCCTCTTTATTCTGGCTAAAGAAGTGCTGTCGCCTCACAGCAAGAAGGTTCTGGGTTCAAGCTCCAGCCGACCCAAGGCCTTTCTGTGGGGAGTTTGCATATTCTCCCTGTGTCTGCATGGAGCCTCTCCGAGTACTCTGACTTTCTCCCACAGTCCAAAGAAATGCAGCTTAGGTTGATGGGCGAATCTAAATTGCCAATAGGAGTAAGTGAGTGTGTGTGGTTGTTTGTCTACATGTCAGCCCTGTGATAGACTGGTGACCTGTCCAGGGTGGACCCCGCCTCTCGACCAACTTCAGCTAGGATTGGCTTCAGCCCCCCCGTGACCCTATTCAGGAATAAGCAGTATAGATAATTGATGGATGGGTGGCACTGGCTAAAGATATACAGTCTAGCATAGTATTTTCAAGAAAAAAAACAACAAAATTGCATCTACTATTATCATGATCCAAAATGATTAGGAACCAACAACAGTATTTTATTGCAATGCCTGATTTAGCTGTAGTCCAGTAAGAAATGCAATCATATACTCCAGCCCTAGTCACACTGGGAATAATAAAAGGTTGCTTTTATCATTGCCAGTGGATGAAGGGCAACCTGAATTATTTTATAATAGACTGAGATGAAGAAATGATAAAGAAATATTGGGAGACCGATTTACTAATTATATGCCTGCTATTGAGTGAATGCTGATTTTGAAAACATTTATTGATGAGTTAACATAATCAGAGCATTTAGTTCTATAAATAATGACAGGTACTGTAACTCCTAAGGTCCTGGTTTGTACCCTTTGATTAAGCATTATAAGATTAGCCACCATTAGCCTCTAGTCTTTCCCATTGTCTGTAGGAATCAATTACACAAGTTCAAGTTCATCCAAAATAAAGATAAGGATAATCATCTTTATTGACCAAGTATGTTACACACAAGGAATTTGTTTCTGGTACAGAACCGATGGCAGCCATCTGCGGCGCCACCTCAACCGCTTACCCCGTGGGGGCATTGGGGGGGGGGGGTACAGTGTCTTGCCCAAGGACACTTCAACACATGGACTGCCAGCACCGAGATTCTAACCTTTAACCTTCTGGTTGGGAGACGAATGCTCTACCCATTGCATCAATTACTTATCACCTGCAGGCTCGAAATATAGCTTTGAAAAATGTGTAGCCTTTCTCTGCTTGAAGACCTGTTGTCAGCTTGGATTCATTATGGTTATAATAGATTCTAATGGTATCCCAAATTTTCACCGTCATAAAATTGCCAAATCATTTCTGAACCATTTCAACTCTTTGTCTGTATCCCTAGAAGGCTCCAAAATAGCCAAATACAATGCTTTTCTTTCAATCAGTGACTTCTGTTCTGCACAGTGATCAGGAGAACTCTTTTTACTAATTCTACTCAAGGATCATTTCTTTATGCTGTAGCAAGAACAACTGTTTCAAGTCTAACTGAACGATTAATAAGCCTGTCTGTGACACATCAAGACATCATCCACAAGTCCATATCTGAACCTTCTGAAGGTTTTCATCCAGCGGATGATGCTCTTGGACCTGATCTTTCAGGCTTAATACTCTGTACAAGCTTCCAAAACGCCACCAGGCATCAAGCCAATCTTCTCTCCATTTTATTTACAACCATCAATCAAAGACATTTGTGCTATTCCGTGTGCTCTACATCAAACATTTGGTTATTGATCTGTCTCCTCTGAGTGACAGAAAACACTTCAACAGATGTTAATTTAATAATGTGTGGGAGAAAAAGCAAAGAAACAAATGGCGAGAAGAGCACAAATAGCTCTCAGCTGGCAGCGGCTCAGCACTTAATGCTGACATTAAAGCTTTGTCAAAAAATAAGTTAAGTGTCTCTCTGTCAAGGAGGCAGTTTTATTTCACACAGTTCAAGTTTTTCAGATTATTTGGATTTGCCACTGTGATGTGATAATAAAAAGAATGACTGTGGGTGACTGTCTTATAGAACATAGAGATGCATCTTCACCCATATAAATGAGGGAAGACAAATAGCCAGTGATATGCAGGGATGTTTAATGTTGTATTAGGTCTGGGCAATACTGCAGTTTTATGAGTGTGGGATTTTTTTCTGTATGCTTTTAAAGCACAGTATGCACCACAATAAAAAGCGTACCAACATCAAATCCTGAACACTATTTGTAAATGGCCTTTAGCATGTAAAATACCAAAACTGTTGCTGTTTTTTTGTTTATTACCACATATGTATTAATAGATGTGTATTGAGCCCAGCAACATACAGTAGTGTTTGGAAAATTTAGTTGTGCATATATTGTACCTCCCTGATGCATAACACACCTAAAAGGGTGTAACAATAGTTTGTTTGGTATAAAATGTTTAAATGTCACTGTTATTAGTGAACTTTGGTGATCGCAAAAACATATTTCTCATCATTTAACTTAGCACTGTATAGGAAAAACATTTTCTGTGTGTGTGTGTACAGCCTTACCGTCTGCTACCTCAAGCTGGGCCTTGGCCATGATGCTGCCTGCAACAGTGAGGGCCTGGCAGATATAATATCCTGCATCAGAGCGCTGCACAGATGAAATGGTCAACTCTCCATTCACAGACACAGAAACACGGCTATCTCCTTGTGTCGGCTGACTGGGAAACAGAAGATCCTACAGGAAGTGAATGTGGAAAGTAACATAAGCAATATGGGACAAAGTTCAGACAAACAAAGTTCTGCTAAACTCATCTGTGTTTAACACTGAGGGCTAATTTTGAGACTCATGTCTTTCTCACATTATATGTTCACCCTTGAATATACAATAAACAAACAACATTTTTTTCAGTTTAGACAGTTGTTCATGCTACTGTCAGTGACAGGTCTGTCATTGACAGTAGCATGAACAACTCTAGATAATTACCTTGCCAAATTTCAGGGTGGAATGTCTTAAAATATTCTCACTGGGGAATGAGTTTATTGCATTTTATGTATTTTAACTTTGACCAGTACAGCTGCTATGTTCAAGACACACCTTCAACATGCTTACATAATCAAGAGTTACATACAGTTCAGTTAGAAAAGTCAGTCAATGTCTCTTTCCTAATAGCAGTAAATGACAAACCCTGCTGTGAAAACCTGGAGTCATGATCATGAAACTGAGGCATCAGCGTCGTCAGTTTATGCAACCCAAGCAGTTAAGCTGATGGGCAGAAAAAGACATTAGGCTGATTTCATTATGTCTAATGACTCTAATGCAGCACATGACATTATTTCTTGCTAAGTGATTTGGCTGGTCAGAATGATGTAGATTGACGATAAATGACCACTTCATTATCTGTATGTGGAACAGAACCACCTTGTGCTGTCCCCTGGTTTGACCCTGTTTTCAATTTATGTCTGTATTCCACTGAGGGCCTGCAAGAGAAATAATGAATCATGCACACATTCCTACATACACACATGTGTAAGAAGATTTCGCAGAATCAGTATCCTCACCTGGCTACCCTCTCGCTGCCAGAAGACAGTGGGCTGAGGTTTGCCCCTGGTCTCGCAGGGAAAAGTAGCCGTTCGTCCTTGAGCTACAATCTGGTCACGGGGTCGCACTACGAACTGGGGTGCCTCTGAGGTTAAAGGTAAAGTAAACAGTAACACAACAGCAACACATTTGCATAAAGTACATACTAAGTGAGTTTACAGGAGGACCAGTTTTAAAAAATGCTTGGACTGTCTAGCTGCAAACTAAAAGGGTCATGCACTGGGACTTTCATGTGTTTAATTCTATTCCTTGCCAATCACAACCCATTCATCCAGCTGCCAGAACATCAGGATTTATGATACAACCTAATTAGCAGAGTGCTTTGATGTCCTTCTCTATTCAGATTTTTTAATTGAGGCATACTAACAATATGTGAACCCAAATTTGGCAAAAATGAGGAAGTAACTGTTTCTATTAATAACTGTCAGTGTAAGTCAGGGGTTGATACAGTAGCAGCAAAGTAGATATGCATGTCAAATATTAGTCTGATGAATGTATTTGTGGAATGCCACAACAGTATATGCATACTGTACATGTGTATGACCAAAAACAGAAAGAGAGCAATGCATGCACACTGGGATCAGCTCTTACTTACCAACGGGGCGAGCTGGTGACACAACAATGGTGTGGGTGAGATTAGCACACAACAGAGAGAGGAGGAAGGCAGAGGAGTAGAACAGAAGGACAGAAAAAGAAAAGAATGAAAATCAGAAATGAATGAGGTGGAGTTGGGTGTCCACCCATGAAGTTCAAGGGGAGGGGAGGATGGGGCTCAGTTACCAAAAGCAGGCGATGGCATGGGCCTCAGGGAAATGGCACCTTCTTAAGGAGGAAGGGTGACCAAGAGCAAAAATCACTGGTTGAACAGATTTATCTGCCGCACATAATGTAAATCAGTTAATAAAGCATTTATATGGTTATTACATCGGTTTGCATGTTAAGGCTACTCATGTAAACAAAACAGTCCTCTGACCAGTGCAGTCTTATAGATTACATAAAATGTATTAAATACAGCAGATTAAAACTGCAAATAATAATCACTGCAAAATTTACACTGTCTGGCAGACTTTGTTGTTGCACTTCCTCTCAACATTTACTTTAATCAGTTAAACTAATTATAAAATGATCACAAACAGCTTTTGTAAATATTACAATACAACACCTAAAGCAATGTCTTCAGTTTAAATCTATTTTTCCTTATCATTTGTTATTTTGTTGGAAACAAATCTCATTTCTTTTAGAAGTATCAAACAGTAATGACTTATTGCAGATATTTTTAGTAGCAAACACTGGGACTGTGTGGAGGTGTCTGTGGGGGCCACAGAGATGGGGAGAGCCTGGCTGGAGATGTGTAGCGGACAATGGGTGACCTATTTTTTTGTTTGATAATATATGTTATCTAAAACAATAAAATGTTACCTAAGAACAAGCACAAATCTGGTTTACCATAAGGTATATATTGCTCAAAATACATCTTGATTGACACCAACACCAATCTTAATATGGGATTAGGACATCTGTTCAATTTATAAAGCAATGTATGCATGAATAAAAGGAACAAGTGTATATAATAAAAAAGAATGAAACGTTAATGTTATGAGGACTATGATGTACAGAATGACAGGTGTTAAAAATGTATCCAAGTGTTACTTATCTTAAGATGTATGAACCATGTTTTATCACATTCTAGTGAAAATGACAATATAAAAAACAGAAAGCAGCTTGCATAATTTTTATTTTATTTTTTTTTAGTTTTACAGTACCAACCATTACTTTTAAGGAGCTAGCTCCCAGGGTATAAATATGGACTGAAAGTGGACTGGATAGAGAATGGACCACCCCAGGAGTGCTCATAACAGTTCACTTAAAGCTGGTTAGATTGTTCATATCTGGAGCCTAGCTGGAGATCTGGAGCAATCAACCACATCAGCCTGCTATATTAAAAAACGCTGAGGCTAGGCCCAGCCTTCGAGCAGGGGGGCAATAAAATGGGCAATAAAGGGTTGATGGTCCTGTGGCTTGCTCTGGGAGATACAAAAAGTATCAGAGATGGGTTATGAGCTTTGCTACAAGCGAGTCCACATGCTGTTACCCACCTCTGACAGTAAGGTAGGCAGAGGCCTCCACTTTACCAACACGGTTTTCTGCCAGGCAGGTGAAAGTTCCCTGATCATTGACTGCTGCTTTCTTTATCCTCAGCAGAAAATCCTCTTTCTCATATCTGATGTCATACCTGGCAACAGAGAAGAACAGTGACATCATGTAAATTGCTCAGGTTGGCTTCATTCTGTAAAAGTGGAAGATCAATAATACAATTAATTATTCAGTATGCAGAACAAAATGCAAATTTTTATCTAGTAAATACAATCAACAATCACTGAAACTGAATCAAAGTTGTGTAAATGGGTGTGATGTTTAAAATGGGAGCCTTATAAAGGTTGTCATTTTTTGATAGAATAAAGCCAGAATTTCTAAGGCAATTAAGGCTCCCTGCTGCACATACTCTGCTACAGGGGCAGAAAAAAGGGGAGTAATTATGCCAAGATGAAGGCATGGCAAAATGAAAGGTGCTTTCAGCTGGAACCCTGGCTGTTCCACTATTTCAATATTTCTAAAGATGAGCCACCCACTGTGGTGTGGCATGTTCAGCATGCTATACTATGTGTGTGTGAGTGTGGGAAAGAATGAGCAAAAGAGAGCGAGACAGAGACAGAGGGAGCAAAAGACAAACAGTCTGAAAGTAAGGGAGTGGCACAGTCTGACAAGCTGAATTTGATGAATGAGCCCAGCAGTAGGAAATGACTAATTCATAGAGATGTTCCATGCATCAATGTGTGTCCACCAGTGCAGTACACCGTGAGCCAGCAGTGGTGCAGTTAGAGTGAGAGAAACATCTCAGCGACCAGAGTTTAGATAAGCGCCTCAGAGGGGCTACAGACAGAATGAGTAGAGGATCAAGGAGTCGGGCTGTCCCTCTCTGGGGTCCCTTTTGGTGTGAGAGATCTTGTGAAATTGTCTAGCCAGCCATACTGATTCAGAGATGGGAGACAAGTCAGGCATAGAAATGGCACAAGGGGTGAGAAAAAGTCACATTTGAAATAGATGTTCCAAAGGGTGTGGGCAGAATATCGATGGGGGGTGTCCAGAGTCTAGTAACTCCATTCTCAGCACATCTTTGACCCAGATAGAGACTTCCCAGGAGGCTGACAGGTTTAGGAAAAGAATGAAAGAAGTGGAGGATGTGAAGGGAGGAGAGACAGGTCTGAAAGTAGGACAGGTTTCTAGAGTCAATGAGTAGTAAGGTAGAGGGCGCAACACAGGTAGGCAGACAGACTACCAGACAGAGAGACAGGCAGTTGTTATGCTGCAGTGAATCTCACAATCTATTCTAACACCATGACACAGATGACAAAGTACTACACTGAGTTATATGGCAGTGATGGCCTGTAACAGGAATAGTCAATTTAACATACATTAGTTGGCTTGTTAGAGTTTGGACATCACACTCATTATATTTAGTAAAGGTTTATCTGTTTAGTTAAAACCATTGTATTTGATTTAATACACTAAATATACATAATCAGTAATAAACTGTGCAATATAGAGACCACATTTCCATGAATCAAAAGCAAGAGTAGAACTATTGCACGCGCTACTTCGCCAGTGATTCAGTCCAAGTAAGATTAAAATGAAATTAAGCTGCACATCTTAACCAGGTTTCCCACAATTAGACATGGTTTATTCAGTTTACTCAGGTTATTGTAATCCTTTCAGGATATTTTTTTCTTGTATCCACAAGCTGGTTAGGTACTGCCAGCTGCCAAATGTTGCACCTTCTTTCAATTCTGTAAATTCTAATGATGTGCATGCCATTTTAAAAATAGTCAACATGTTAAGCAAGAGTGCTTCCACATGTTTTGTGATTACATGAAATATTTTCTTATAAATTATTATTTATTACATAAAAATGAATTATTATTCAATTTAGATGTGAGAGAATTTCAACAGGTCTGGGTTAATAAGTTAATGTTTGGTAAATTAAGCAATGAAAACTGACAGCATGAGATGTTTGGCCTTCAGATTTCATAGATTAAAAAGTAGAACTATTCAAACCCTAGTAATCAAATGAATAGGTTTTTATAGATGGCCAGACTATATAATGAAACATATTGTAATTATAAGTTTAAGTGTTGAGCAGTTACTATTAAGACAGGGGCAACTATAAAAATCAACATGGCAGGCTGATAATGGCTTAAAAAATAAATGTGCTAATAGGACTGAACAGCAGTTAATATATATCTATGATGTTTAATGGTGGACCTGTTTTACTATTTGATGCAATACAGTATCACCAGGCTTTACACATACAATATGCTATGTGTAATATATGCTATTGCTATGTGTCATTTTTCTGGACCTGTGGGTGCCTTATGTGCTGCACATAAAGTACAATAGTAGTTGAAAGGTAACATTAGTCTAAAGCAACCAAAGACAGGTTCATCATTAAGCATAGTAGTTAAAACAGCAAATAATGAGAATCTCGGATGCTAATACTACTAAAAGTATTCCTTTAGTAATAAAATGAATATTTAGTGGGACTCAGTAGCTCTGCTTCAGCATATACCCATGATCACTTTAGATATGTTAATATTCACTCACAAACATGGATACATACTGTACATAGACATAAGCACTACACACATTCACACACATTCTTCACCTGCCGCGGGTAATATCCACATCCTCTTTTTTCCAGCGCAGTGTAGGCAGTGGGTCACCATGGACCTGACACCTGAACTCTACGCTCTCGTCAACTAAGACCACCTGGTTCACTGGCCGCTGTGCAAACACTGGTCTTTCTGGATGTGAGCAGCACACATTACATGGTTGCTAAATATACTTTTGACACAGTGGTTAATACAGGATGTGCTAGTGTGCAGTAAATACCTGAGAAAAAACATCATGCTCTGTTCCTTTTTCATCTAGGCTAAACGTATCTGTCAGGCTTCTTACCAAACACTGAGAGCTGAGCTTTTTCACTTTCTCTCTCCCCAACCATGTTAGTTGCTACACACACATAAATCCCTGCATCACTCTTCTTGGTATTAGAGATGGTCAGCTTTCCTCCGCGTACCTGACAAAAAAAAGCTTGTTATTACAATGCACCAGTCCAACACAAAATTCTTTCTATTGTAACAGGTACAGGTGAGTAGGTAACGACTGTGGGTGATTTAGAGTAAGGGTCATGTACATGTCAGAGGAGAGTTTCCTAAAGAGTTACTCACGGTGATCCTGTCATCTTTGAGGTCAAGACGAGCCATATCTTTCCTCCAGAAGGTGGTTGGTTCAGGATGCCCACGTGGTGGCTGACACTCGAGACTGGCTGGTCCTCCGACCGCCACTACTACACCCTGTGGGTTCTGTCTGAAGTCATCCCGTAACACTATAAGAAAGAAAGAAAAAAGAAGGGAGAGTGTCCAGCTGAACTTTAATTTATGCTTCATTTATGTTCAGCTGTTCCATTATGTCATTCTAAGAATGAGTTGTCTTGGGTTATCTGACCTCTACCATCTTTTTCTAAAGTGAGAGTCTAAAGATAAGTTCAAATAATACAAAATTCAAAGACGATCAAGCAGACTGCCTCAGCAGACCTTCAGTGAGCTCTCTGTCTTTAATAATACAGCTGTCTCCCTGAGGGTGTACATATTGGTTCTTTGATCTCACTAGATAAATGTAAGAGTGCATAAAGCCAAGTGGGATTAACAATGCAGTATAAACAGGGAAGACATCTACAGAGAGCCAAAAAAAAAAAGTAAAACTAATGAACAATAGAGATCTGGAACAATCATAAAAAGTCATGAACTTAAAAAATATAAAACAATACTATAATTATAAAGCCTCCTAGTAGCTTCCTTGTAGCTATATCCCACACTGTGAAAGTGCTGGATAAAACTACTACACCACTGTTACTATTGCTAAGTCCAAAACACCTTGGACATTATCTTTTCTTCAAAATTCATATGATGAAATGCCATGGTCTGTTCTAAAATATCAAAGGCTACTTTAAGGCTCTTAAATAACTCAAACATTCATTGAACAAATATAAGGTTGATACTGGTCAACGTGCTGTGAAATTTGGAATATTCAAGCTTTAATAAAAGAAATACATCACTTTAGCTTTATTTTTGAAACCTTGGCTGAAAACAGCAGTTTGAAACTGTGGCTGTGCTTTGCAGCAGCCAAAAGGTCTGGCCTTGGTTTCCTGAAAGGAGGTTGCATGCACTGTATAAATTGGAAGCTAAAGCACCTGTGACCAGGGATACTGACTGAATCAAACACCACTTTATAAAATGTTATGAAATTACCAGGGAAAGGGTAAAATAATTTTAAAATATATGATTAACAGCAACAAATGGCACTGAGCTGTTTTTGTTACAGGGTTACAGTGTCTCTTTTGATAAATGAAAGCCCTCTATACTTAAGATAAATCAATACTGTAGCTAGAAGAGGGGCAACAACAATATGATAAAAAGAGCTCATATTGATGATGGCTACTAGATATATGGTTCTTAAAATATGTCCCATTTGCTCAACTTATCCTGAGCATGCACACCTTTAGTTCACTTTTTGAGCTGTTTTCTCTGCATTCCTCTGTTGCTGGACAAGCATAATTTATCCATGGCAAAGATGTCTGTGCTTGGTTTTGTGTGTGAGAACATCAAGACTAGTTAAGCAGTGCCTGTAAAAAAAAGCCCATGCTCATGCATTTTAAACAGAGGTATGAGCAATCCGGTGATAAGTTAAAAGGTTACAACTTCAAAATTAAAACTAGTTCTGTCACAACTGTTATGTCCCATAATTTAAAAGTAATACTGTACTGCAAGCCATCACTAGAATTATGGGTAAAAATAGAGACCAAGATTAGGATCCTGCAATGAATTGTGACAGTTTAGCATTAATCCTTTCTAACATGCTGTTTTTGTCAGTTTGATGTAGGTCAGTTTTAAATAACAAAGTAAAATGTGCGGCTTCAATCATGACTAAAAAACAGAACTTGTTTGTGATAGAATAACCAGCTTGCAAGCAAAGAGTAGCTGCAAAGTGTCATTTCTGAGTCTGTGTGTAAGAAATTACCAATTAATGGATTTACAAACTACTGAGTCTCACTGTCTATATGTAGCTAACATCAGCTACTGTAAGTTAATATCTAGGCCATTTTCTCTTTTCAGTTATCCCAGTTGCACCAGCTAATAAACTATTTGTCAGTGCTGTGACTCCTTTTTCCAAGATTGGTTTTTGGTTTGCTTTCCTCATTACAGTCATAAGCAGCTCCGATGATATACTGCTTTACAAATTTCAAGTCCCAGAGGGCTTCCCAAAGGCCTTTTGACCTAGCTGTCAATCACATATAAATAAAATTTCTTGGTTCCAATGAAGGCTGGGGGGGGTGAGGTTTTTGTGTTGGATTCAGTCCCCCATAGTATGTGTTACCCCTATATAATGACAAAACTGATGTGGTCCTCCCCCCAGTTCCCACTGTGAGCTTTTTTTTATTTTGGTTGTGGTGATATACCAATTCACTTTATCTTTCCTCACTCCACTTTCATCTAAGATGGTATCTTCCAGCTTCTGACTGGCTGAACACACCTGAGCCAGGTAATCAGCAGCAGGTCAGGCAGGGATAGTTGGAAAACAAGCAGGACAGCGGCCCTCGAGGACTGAAATTGGCCACCCCTGATATAAGGCATTAGGTGGGGGTGGTGCTGTTCTAATCTATTGGTGTCAGATGTGGAACCCCTGTGGAGGCAGATCCCATGTGTCTGTTGTTAGGTGCCAATTATTTCAGATGGCCAGGTCACTATCACCACCTAATGTTGTCTGATGGAGTACTGCTCAATTACTCAAACAAGTAATTCAGGGACTCATTCAGTCACTTGTTTCATTTATCAAATCAGAAGGAGAATGATCTGTAAGGGACTCATACAGTATGATTAACAGAACAAGGGGTGCAGTGTGGTTGTGATACTTTTTCATATATTCCATCTTAGCATCCTGATTTCTTGAGACCCTCTTCAGCTACAGAAGCAATCTATAACTGAATTTCATTTCAGCATTTCACCACAACATCAAATCCTTGAAGATCCCACTTGAGAGCTTGATGCACGTTGCTCGGCTACAAGCTCCCCAAATGATTCAAAGAAGAATATCTCAAATACACAATATCTCACAAATACAATTGAAACCTTACTGGAGGGGTGTTCAGAAATTAGCTTTGGGGAGGCGACAGTGGAGCAGTGGGTAGAGCAGGTGTCTCCTAACCATAAGGTTGAAGGTTTGAATCTCGGTGCTGGCAGTCCACGTGTCGAAGTCTCCTTGGGCAAGACATTGAACCCCCTAGTTGCCCTTGATGGTTAGAGCCATCGGTTGAGATGGCGCCGCAGTTGGCTGCCATCGGTTCTGTACCGGAAACAAATTCCTTGTGTGTAACATACTTGGCCAATAAAGGTGATTATCCTTATCCTACATTTTAGAGCACCTCGTTTATTTCTTTGCAGCGGTTGATGTTTCAAAACACGCGCCTGGTGTGTACAGACAGGACATTTAATAGAGGGTGAATTTATCTTCTCTGGTACAGTTAATGTCTTGAGTATCCATTAAGCTTGCATGCATTTACTGGAGTGTCTGTGTTCAAACATGCTAGCCCATGTTGCTGAATGTCACACAGCCATAGCAAGAAGAAGCATAAAGTAATAATGCTAAACCCCATCATGTCATCATCCTGGAAAACCAAAGTTGACATGGCTACAGAGGAGGAGGAGGGAATAGATGTGCTGCAAGCAGAGATCACAAACTGACTCTCATCCTTGAGGAGAGCAGAGAATCTGAGAAAGATGCATAGGAAGAAGCAACAGGCCTGAGCTAACTTCTTCAAGAACCCATTCAGGTTCGTGAAAGGGCTGCTCACAAATGAGAAAAGTGGCATACTGGCAACATTAAGGAAAGAGCTTCAAGGGGTCCACTTGGATGGCCAATGGGGTGAGCAGATCACATTCTCACCTGATATGCCTCCACTACCTTCCCCTAAACATCACCTAGACGTCAGGCGTCCTAAGTGGAGTGAGCAGGTAAAAGCTGTACGTCAAGCAAAAGCAGAAGCATCTTCTGGACACAGTGGAGTCCTGTACAGGCTTTACAAAAATGCACCAGATTTGCTATGCTTTCTGTGGAGATGGATGAAGGTGGTGTGGGAAACCGAGAAATCCCAGTAGCCTCGAGGAGGTCAGGGGGCATCATAACCCCAAAGGAAAAGAATTCTGCTGGCATCAACCTGTTCATCACATCAGCCTGTTGATCATTGAGGGGAAGGTTTTCTTCATTATCCTGGCAGTCAGGCTGACACTCTACCTAGAAAAGAATAAACACAACACTTCTGTGCAAAAGGCAAGGATCCCTGGCTTCTCTGGGTGTCTGGCATCAAATCCAGGCTGTTAAAAAGTATGGAAAAGGTCTCCATGTCATGTTCTTGGATCTTTCCAATGCTTTTGGCTCCACCACCTTCTCTGGACAGAGTTTAGAAATAGACATCACGGCAGGATGTACAGTATCTACATTAGTCTTCACTGTGGCTATGGAGGACATTATTCAGGCTTCACGGTAGGTGGTAGAAGGGAAATAACTTAGAATTGGTCTTTGGCTGCCTTCAGTTAGGGTACACATGGATAACTTGACTACACTCACCACCACCAAGGCCTGCACTAGGCAACTCTGGAAGAACTCAAAGATAACATCAAGTGGGCCTAGCTGAAGATAAAGCCAAGCAAGTCCAGGAACATATCAATCATTTCAAGAGAAGCTGTCCAAGCAACATTTTTAAATCAATAAGGAGCCCATACCAACAGTGGCAGAGAAACCAATTAAAAGTCTCAGTTGCTGGTATGATGTGACTCTCAGGAACACAGTCCAAGTGGACCAGATCAGGTAATATACCATCAAAGGCCTGGAGACTATAGGCAAGTTCTTCCTACCTGGTAGATTTAAACCCTGGTGCTTCCAGTTTGGTCAGGTCCCATGGCTTTTGTGGCCCCTCACATATATAAGATTCTATATATGAGATCAGCTCATTTGCCAAGCAATGGCTTGGGCTTCCCAGGTGTACCACTAGCACAGCTTTGTATAGGAAAAGCTTTCTGGAGCTACTGATGTCTAGCCTCACAGAAGAATTCAAGTGCTTCAAAGTAAGGTTGGAAATGTCACACACAGAGTCTCATGACTCATATAGTATCTCCTGAACAGCTTCTACCGTAGCAACTGGAAGAAAGTGGAACCAAGCTGTAGCTGTTATCAGGCAAGTCATCTCTCAAATATCAAGATCAAGATCAAAAACTTTTATTGTCAATTCATTATATGTGCAGGACATTCAGAAAATCAAAATACAGTTTCTCTCTCACCTACTAAAATAGAATAAAGGTAGAGTAAAAATAGACCCAAAAAGAATAAGAAATCTAAATCAGAGTGATTAGGATAAAACAAAACAGTACAACCTCATAGGCTATGACTCAAATCACGTACAGTCAGTGACAAAAGTGCAAATAATAACAAGAAGACTGTCAGATGGTTGTGAGATTGAAATGAATGGACAGTGTTCAGCATCCTCACAGCCTGGTGGATGAAGCTGTTTGTAAGTCTGGTGGAGGGGGACTGAAGACTCCGACACCTTCTCCCTGAAGGCAGGAGTGTGAAGTGGGAGTGTGAGGGGTAGAAGGTGTCATCAGCAATGCTGATGGCTCTGTGGCTGAGGCGGGTGTTAAAAATGTTTGTGAGGGAAGGCAGAGGGGCGCTGATGATCTTTCTGGCTGTATTCACTATGTGTTGCAGGGTCTCCTGCAGACTGCAGGAGGCAGCACAGCCTCCGTACCACATAGTGATGCAGCCAGTGATGACGCTCTCAGTGGCACCCTGGTAGAAGGAGCACATGATGGGGGGTGGGACACTGGGTCTCCTCAGTTTGCGGAGAAAGTAGAGGCGTGATTGAGCCTTCTTGGCCAGTGATGTGGTGTTGTTCATCCAGGAGAGGTCCTCAGAGATGTGCACCCCCAGGAACTTGGTACTGCTCACTCTCCACTACAGCACCATTGATGGTCAGTGGTGGATGCTTTAGAGGTTTTCTCCTGAAGTCCACAACATTGAGGGAGAGGTTATTGTCCTTACACCACTGGACACCTCACTCTTGTAGTGGGCCTCATCATTGTTGGTAATGAGGCCAACTACAGTCATGTCATCTGCAAACTTGACAATGTGGTTGGTGCTGTAGGTTGGCACACAGTCGTGGGTCAGCAGTGTGAAGAGCAATGGGCTGAGCACACACCCCTGCGGTGCTCCTGTGCTGTCCCGTGGTCTTGGAGATGTTGCTGCTGCACATTTTGTTGCCTCCCTGTTAGAAAGTCCAGCACCCAGTTACAGAGAGAGGTTTTGAGTCCCAAGTGTCCAAGTTTTTTTATAAGCTGCTGGGGAATGATTGCATTGGATGCCGAACTGAAGTCTAGGAACAGCATTCGCACGTAAGACTTTTTTAAAATAGAAACCTCATGTGGCAGAAGAAATCTCATGATGGCGGCGCAAACGGACGCAGTGGCACCTCTTTCTCTGAGTTGTGTGCCTAAACATCAGGACATTGCTGGTCATGTGCAGCAAGGGAGAGGAGGCACTGGCTTTGAAGAGACCTGACCATCCTGAAACAAGCAACCCCATCACAGCTTCAAGGTCTGATGATTGATGAGGTTCGCCATTATGAATTGGCAGTGAGATATGCAAAGGCAGTCTTACAAGCAAAGCAGGGACAGTGGACATAATGGGAAGAGATGGAGAAGTGAAAATACTCACGGAATAAGCTTTGGAATATGGAGGTATATTGAACCAACTTCACCATTCGAGCCACTTACAATGTCCTGCTATCCACAGACAACTGCAACCAGTAGTACAGAGAAGACCCTAGGTGCCCGCTCTGTCGATGTCCAGCCAAACTCAAGCATATCCTGGTAGGCTGCAAGACACAAGGCCATTTCAGCTGGCAGCACAATCAGGTACTGAGGTGTCTCGCAGCCACCCTAGACACCAGGAGGACAAATCAACAAAGGCATCACATCTGAGCCACTGACATGTGGATATGTTATGCCCTATAAAACATCTAAATTTGCTCAGTGGCAAAAATTCGTGAAAAACTGCTTATGCACTGACAGATAAGTAAAAGAGGCTCTAAAAATATTCCTATAAAGAGGGAAGCAATTATGTTTCTAAAAACAAAAACATTTAAGATTAATGCAATATTCATTGAGTGTTACCACATATGAATGTGAGAAATAGTCACAACAGACATGAGAAAATGGCCATACTTTAACAGTTTTATTTGACTTCGTGCTAACAAGTACACTTGAATTAATGTTTTCAGCCACTGAAAACAATCTTGACAGTTTTATAGTCTCTTTTTTGCCTTTAACAAAAAATGACCAGTTTCCATGGAATGACCTATTTATATCAGTTTCAGGAGGAACTGTATCCCCTTATGCCACCATTAGGTCAAAAAATATTAAAATACTAAAAATAAACAGTAAAACTAAAGACACCACCAGCCCCATGCATCTGTGAAAGAAGACAAGAAAGGTTCAAGAAAAGATGATCATCCTGATGCAAGTACAAAGTTGTTTTTCTAGTCATTTTTGACCTATTAATTTAGAACTAATTGAGTCAGTTCAGAGCGTTAATTAATTGAAAAAGACATTCACTCACTTTATAACACAAATGGTAAATAAACAAGTTGTGACAGACAGATGGTGATGCGTGACAAAATTACAACCCAATTAACTCATGCAGAAATTTGTTTATTTTGCTGTGATCTGCTTGTTCGGTTGTGGATTCTTACATGGTGGTTCAGTGGGGGAATATATAACCTCACACCAATCCCATCTGAAGTCAACTGTGGTGATGTTAGTACCATATAGCAACACTGCAGAGGCAAAAAGAAACTGAATTGTATATGAGTAGAAGGGAAAGATGAAGACACTAACATATTGTGAGTGAGTAGCACATAACAGATGGCTATATTTCCATTTGGGAATCACTGATGCAATGAAGAAATGATGTGCTGAATATAGACAAACCTTGCTAAATAGCAGGTTTAGAAAGCAGTCAGGTGTTATTTTATAGAAGTCATTAAATAACAACTCTATTTCTATGCATCATGTCTGAGCCAATGCCAGAAATTGTGAGGCTAGGAACCATAATACCATTGTAAAGGATTATGCAATTAGTAATCTAGTGTTAAAAATTCATTACAACAGCTACTGTAAGTAGTTTCTTATGACAGAGGCCTGCTAAACAGTGGTTTGGAGTTTGTTGAAGATTCTTTTTGAACACAATACCTGTGGGGGTGTCACTTTCTCAGTCAAGGATGTCCCATATCTGTCAAAAGCATGAAGCACACACTGACTCAAGCACACACACACACACACACACACACACACACGAATAATAATAATAAAAAAAACACAGCTTGTTCTTTTACATCACAAACTTTGCTAATGACCACAACATATCATCACTGTTCAAGAGACACCAACAGAAGTAAATGGTCTTATATGTGTATGGCACTTTTCTATGCAGTGCAGCACACTCAAAGCGCTTGACCACTAACTGGCCAATCACACTTCCAAATTCACACACAGATGACATCAGCAGGAGCGACTGGGGGTTCAGTGTCTTGCTCAAGGACACTTCAACACATAGAGTGAAGAAGCTGGGAATCGAACCGTGAAAGTTCAGGGTAAGAGACGATTTGCTCTGAGCCACAGCCGCCCCAAAGTTAAAACAGACATGCTGACATACAGTTGGAGGGAGGCGAAATCTACAGTGGAGAGGGCTATTTGCATTTTTTGAATAAATAAACAACTTAACATGCTTGTGCCCTACAAAAGTCATCAGCAATCAGTCAGGACTACGATCATTGGGGAAATGAGGAGAATTTACTCAATGTCCCCTGATGCTACAGGCCCAGCACAGACGTACAGTACTGACTATAATTCTGTATACCCAACAGCAGGACACATCGTGAGTTAATTTAAGGCCCATGTCACAGAAATAAAATGGTACCTAACACACAGACAACATTTCAAGTCTTGGAGTTTATTCAGGGTATTATCTCCACACACACACACACGCGCACACACACACACACACACACACACACAAAGAAGATAAATTGAAAATCAGTTGAATGAGGGGTAAAATAACATGCCAAGTAACTTGTTGCTTAATGATTTAATTTCCAGCTATAATTTATGTTATTGAGCACTGCTCAAGTGCATGTGTCTGAAGGTAAAAACTCACCTTAACATAGTTATCAGCAAGTGGTACATGCATATAGACCAAATGTGACCCAAGTTCAATTCCATTTTTCAAACCTGACATAAAATCTAATCTCTAAGGCAGCGTGAGATCAAGAGGCCCATGGTAGCTAAAGTCAGCAGTCTCCAAAATTATAAGCAGGCAGCTAGAAAACCTAGCACTGCTTCGCTTCGCTTTTTTGGCATCATTAGTGTCGAGTCCAATTAGTGTCAATAAGAAGGTTGGAAACAAATGCACTGTGAGATGCGAGCCTGCCTGTGGCAACATAAAATTTTGTTTCAGATGCATTTTAGTTCCTATAAACTCGGGGTGATGACAGCAAACAGAGGCAGAATTTAATGCTGAATGCTGTTGTTCATGCTTTTTCCTTTACAATTATCCCCCACAAATTTGGCCTTAAACATGGACATGGGTTCTACTTTATCCCTGCACAGAAACATACGGACAATTTTTGCCCATATTTTTACATGTACCATCTCTTTTCATGAGATATTAGCATGTGAATTTACATTTTGGATTAGACTAAAACATACTTTTTTATGCATTCTTTGGCCTTTTAGTTAGGAGTCAGTTAACCACCATGAAGGGATAAACACCTTACCATTGTCATGTTTAATTAGCTACCATTCTCTTGTCATGTGATGTAAATTGAAGCTGTGGATGGTGTATGGGGAAGGTTCTTCCCTCCCTCCCTCCCTCACTTCTCCATTTCCTTTTCTCCCACTTCTTTTGCCTCTAGTTACTGTAACAGCATTCGCTCAGACCACATTTCCACATCTATAATTAATTACTCCTGTCTCCATGAATTTCTTCACAAGAACACATTCCTCTATTCTCAAACTAAGCTATGTAAATCTGCTTCTGCCTGCTCCCCCAGATTGTTTCATCTACCAACACCTGTACATCTGGATGCACATTTGTGTGCATGACATTATGCAAACATTTGCACATTACTGTAGTTCATGGTCTTTCATTTAAGGATGCTGAATTCCTCCTCATTAATTATGTTCCTGAGTATTTAATGAAACCTTTGCAAAACCAGATTGGGCTGGGAGTCACATGTAGTATGACCTGTAATCATAAACCTAAACACTGCTCTGGCTCTCATTAGAGGCTTATAAAGACTGAAAAGAGGGGAAAAAAATGCAAAGGCAAAACATATTTATTTCTTTTTTCTGAAAGACCACAGATATCATAGGCCCTTGCAGCAATCCTGCAGAGATACAGTATACAACATGATTTGGAAATGAGTGGAGGATCAGAATCTAGCCTTTTATCTGCCTTGTTTCACTAATGCAGTGATCACCCAGGGAGAGAGAGCTTTCTTATATGCACCTGTCTTCTAAAATTATGCATGCTGCTGTGTTCACAGCCATCATCGTTGTCATCCTCACAATGCTGAAGTGAATAAAAATGAGTTCTCTCACAGACTTTTACTGATTAAAAAGACTAAATCTGTTTTTCTACAATATTTTTTCTATACCATCCTTTGCTCTCTATGCCCTCGAGTTGATAATGTAGGGGAATCTTCACTGTAATCATAATGGGCTACATCATATTTCTCCATTGCCTTCCTTCTTATGGGATCTTTAGAGAAAGCAAAACTCGTCTGAGTAAATCTGTACATCTGCAGCATCCAGCATGATCAAACACACCTCCCGGTGGCTACAAGAGATGGGGTACTGGGCTGTGTTTACCACACCATCCTGGTTATATCCTTCTTTAACAGGTACATACAGATGGGCTTCAATATGTGCATGTTTAGACAGTATACAGATATATGGTTTCATTTGAATAGCTGCTTGACGCTAGGAAGCAAGGCACTACAGTCCAACTACTGCTGGCATTTGGAACAAAGGAAAAGTAATTAATATGTTAATGTCATGATACCATATTAACTGATAATATATGGCATGCTTTGTTGCTTTGATTGCATTGATCTGACATTTGATCTCTCAATGGGTAAATTAACTGGAATGATCAGACGTGAGTGTAGTATACCAGGTTCATGCGACCTGAAGTGACACTGTACACACAGTACCTAAACCCCAACGCCCTGACATAAACTGGTATCAGGGAGAAAGGATAAAACCCAATCAACATTTGATTTTTGTGGATAGTGAGGTCATTATTTTAGAACAAAAAAAAGTGATAATAAGGATAACTTATTCATTAACACAAGAAAAGGGGGGCCGTGTTCTGTCCTTGAACTGACAGCTGCTGCACAAAATGGATGGATGTCTATATTATCTGAAACAAGACATCATTTGCATAGAAAATCACAAAGTACAGTAAGTGGGAATTGTACGCTTGCATGTAACCAGCACAACCTCACCCCCCGATTGAAAATGGCTGTATGCTTATCTATTGTTATCATTAGTTCAAGATGTGAACATTTCATAGTTAAAAAATAGTTGTCACTGATCTTAGGTGTAATTACTGCAACAAGAAACTGCAAGGCGGAATATATCTGATGAGCTAAACTGGCAATCCACAATATTAATAGAGTATCAATCAGGCTCTAGTCAAGCTTTTAAAAGCCATAGGTCAGCTTCCATGACGGATGGCGATCCAGGTATACTGTACCTTCAGTAACCTTCACCCTAGCCCTCAAAGCCAGTGCTTCACTGAGGAGCATAGAAGATTATTCATCCCAAATCTCATGATAATCACATCCAAGGCCACCCAGCTCAGTGTCCTAGATGTACTGCACATGAGGAGCGGAAGGGAGAAGCTGTTGGTGGCCGTCACTGACCCGTTGCTCTCCAATACATCCCCACAGTCTCCTTCTACTTCTTCCATCACATATACGCAGTTAAAAAGTGCGGTTCATGAGAAGGCAGACTATAATGCCACTTCAGAAAATGGTCAAAATTTTTAATACAATATTTCCATAGAGAGATGGGGTGATCAGTCTCCACTGAGACAACACGTCGTTCCACATGTGTGCACACACATGCATATTCATGCACTTGCTGCTGGAGGAACATATGGACACAGACAAAGAGGTACACATGCAAACACACTCACACATCCCTCTCACACTCAGGTAGGAAAAAAAAACTACTCAGTCTATCAATAGCTTTATGCTGCAGAAATTCATATTTCAAGTTAATCTTCTTTCTCATCCTCTTCTGTCAGTCTCCATCTCTATTTTTTCACCAGTACCCTAATTTATTTGTGAAACAAAGGAGTTGGCTTACACTGTCCTGTTTACCCACATTATATCCAGAATATGAGTCCCAGCCATCTTTCTCCTCCACAACAATCCCTGTCTGGCTCCGTAAAGCTACCGTATGTCCCCTGAAACTCCCCCTAAAGATGAAAGTGTATGCACTGCTTTTCAGAGTAAGTTTATAGGCAAGGTCTAAGTAAAAGAAAACAGACTAGGAATTCAAATATATCAGTTCATTATTTGAGCAGAGTGTGTGGTGCGCTGGTTGACAAAATAACTGTAAATACTGACATGGCTAATCTCAGCACAGCTGTTAGTATTAGGTCCTTTAATCCTGGTCCAGATTGGTGATGTGCTCACACTGGCTTGGGGACAGATGAGCAACAGCCACCAGACTGCCAAGTGGGCTAAAGGCAGAAGGCTGCCCTGACACTCCCTTCCAGACATGATAAGCTGTGAATCTATAGGTCCTGGAGAGCAACAAACTGCACATTCTTTGTGTTGCATCAAACAGCCTTTTGACTAAAAGTGACTGCTTCTGCTGTAACACTATTGGACACCAAATTTCTAAATGTATGTTTTTTTGTTTGTTTTTTTTTACATATTTCTTTGATGATATTTGGGTGGCTGACAACAAACTATGAACTCTAGTGGATAGAGAAGACAATTTCATTGAATAAAACATTAATTTAATTAATTTAGTACACAGCACTGACAGATGATGTTAGCAAGCTCAGGAAAAGATACCGGTAATGTTTTTTGCTTGTTTGTTTGTTTTTCCAAAATATTTTATATAAAATCCTGGTACACTGTCATCAGGTCAAATTGATTTATATAGGACATTTAAAAACAGCAGACAGTGAACAAAGTGCTTAAGAGAAGGAAATGAAAATGGAAGTCACAAATGTAAACGAGAGACAATATATTTGATAATAATTAAATAATGGAAATGAAATAAAAGAGTAGACATTAAGTTAATTATTAAAGATGACTCAAAGCAACTGTGTAAAGGATTTATGAGTGTCTACAGATTAGGAGGATCTGACACTAAAGGGTAAGCTGGTCCACAGAATAGAAGCAGCAATGATTTGGACTGTGAGCATGGAACAGAGAGGAGTTACTGCTTAGATGACCTGAGGGGTGTGGATGTTGAATGAGGGATGAGGAGATCAGCGATGTAAGCTGGAGCCAAACCATGCAGTGATTTAAAAACAACTAAAATCAACTGTTTTTATTAACTGGTAGCCAGTGAAAAGAGGCCCTTTCAGGAGAAATGTGGTCTTCCTTACTGGTACCAGTGAAAAGTCTTGCTGCTGCATTTTGAAATACAGTAGTTGCAGGTGAGCTATGGATAACTGAGAGGCTCAAGTCAGTCAATATATGAGTGCAAAACTGTGTCCAAATCTCTAAATGAAAGAAACTCTTTAATATTTGGTCTTGACCTGATATGTAAGAAGCTCTTTCTGACATTTTTTGGTCAAATTTTAACAAAGAGTCTAAAAGGATTCCTACATTTTTGGCATGTGTGCAGACATTTAAAGAGAATTAACCAAGAGCACTGGACAGATTACTGGAGAACCTCTCAGGACCTCTGTCTTACTCTCAGTTAGTTGAAGAAAATTTCTGCTCATCCAGCATTTTTAAAACCTCTTCAAGACAGCTTAAAAGAAATGTATTTCATTTGGTTTCCAAGACTGTAAACTATTAAATCACAGTAACGTAATAATTTTTTCAATATTTTGAAAAAACCTTGAACATGCAAGAGCCAGTACACCTGAATCTAAATAGGACAAAACAACAAACAAAACCAGCTGTTCCTGTGTAATGAACAAGCTATTGTTTTGATGAGTCAGCGTTCTCTCTTTATTACAGATATTAAAAAAAATCCTTTTAAGAATAGCAGATACAGCACACAACATTTCAAGGACACTACACATGACGTGCATCACTACAGGTAGTTCAGCTGTTCTCCATGTACAGAAGGATCACACCAGTTTGATTTTTTTATCCATGTGTTTTATATGGTTTCATAAAAATCAAATTGTGTTTGATAATGCTTTCATAGCACATCAATCAGAGTAAATGACATGTTATCACTCATCACAGAGAACTCCCCTTGATGAAATATAGCACACAGCGCAGGGATGGTTCTTTTTCAGGCAAGGTGATAACCTTTTAAATCATGGTAAAAATGACTGCGGCCAGAGACTAACTTTGCAGAATGACGTGCTGCACTTCTCTGTTGCTGACACAGTGGAGCCAATCTGCACTGACCTGCATACGAAACCATGTGCCAAACCCAACTGTCTGTGGTCAAATAAACAAGAAAGAGAAAGAGGCAACATCTGTGTCATGTATCAGTAAGAAGAAAGGTCGGCAGTGTAAAACATGTAGTAAATGACTGACAGATGCAAGCAAAGACATGGATGCCAGTACCAGGTGTAAGGAAAGTGATAACCCTGTCTTAATTTTATGGTTATGAAAACTCAGCCAGTCCTCTCACAGCATACAAAAAGACAAAATGCAAATGACTATGCCCAGTTGCCTTCAACAGCCAATCATTTTTAATTGTAATTTGTAATTCAAAGACAGTTCATTAAACTTCAAAAAGGAAACTTCAGTAATTCTAAAATGGGTAACAATGAATTACCCAATGTTGAGGTTAGGCAAACTTACTCAGGATGTACAGGCCTAATTGATTCAAATAATTTATACAGTTAACTTTTAAAGGGCATGAAGTTCTAGAAAGGCCAAAACAAATTAACAGTAGAGATAAAAGTTTTCCTGTCACCA
Organism: Monopterus albus; assembly: GCF_001952655.1. Taxonomy (NCBI): domain Eukaryota; kingdom Metazoa; phylum Chordata; class Actinopteri; order Synbranchiformes; family Synbranchidae; genus Monopterus; species Monopterus albus. The sequence goes on from NW_018127919.1 coordinate 3,820,873, forward strand.
CTAATTAAAACGTAAAACATTTACGTAAGAGCACAAATGCTTTGAAAAGCACATCGAGAAGGACCAGAATACTGCTGGTGCTTAATGGAAAAGGCAAGATGTGAAAAAGAGGAGGAAATGGAAGACGGAAGAAAATGGCAGTGAATAATGGCTGTTTATTTTATTTTTTTTTTTGTCATTATATTATTATTTTTACAGTTAATAATGCTATTCAGCCTGTACTGCACACACTACAAAGACTGCACTTATGATTGTTAAGTTCTGGCAGAAGCGTTCAAGAAAAGCACTATTAACCCCAGCATGCAAAGAAACAAAAAACAGCTGGGCGTTTTCTCTCAGGGAATGTAATTGATGAGACACTGTGGAACAACACACCCACCGGAGCATCCAGTCCCACAGCAAATTATTGCTTGGCTTAGATTATATGTGCAATCTACCTAGTTGGTGCTTGGAAAGAGCATATTGTAATGTCACTATTTACTTAGAATCAGGTTTGTTGAATAAATGCAGTAATGTTAATATCTTTTCAAAATCAAACCTTGTTTTAAATATATGCACTTGTAAGAAGAATAATTATTATTTTCACACTGGATGTTACAGTAATATAAGAACAGCAAATGTGTGTGCATTACAGAATTTCACTCTTGCAGGCAGCACTGTGTAAACACGACTGGATTCAAAGTGTGTTCAGCACACAGTCAAATCCACGTAGCAACAGAAGAATCATCCTTCAGACTGACACAGTGGGTATGGAGCTCCCACACATAACTAATGCTTTTTCCTCCAAAATTCTCCAATCCAAGTCTACTTGTATATAAACTATCCATCCATCCATTATCTATACCTCTTATCCTAACGAGGGTTGCGGGGGCTGGAGCCAATAACAGCTGACACTGGGCGAGAGGCGGGGGCCACCCTGGACAGGTCTTAGACCAGTCTAAGGCTGACACTTAGAGACAACCACACACACTCACACTTACTCCTACGGGCAATTTAGAGTCACCAATCAACCTAAGCTGCGCGGCTTTGGACTGTGGGGGGAAGCCGGAGCATCCGGAGAGAACCAACGCAGGCACAGGGAGATCATGCAAACTCCGCAAAGAAAGGCCCCTATTAGGGCAGCACAAACACACAACAAAGGGCCTAGGCTTGAATTGAGTTTACATGTTCTTATCTCTGTGGGTGTCCTCTGGGTGCTGTAGTCTTCACCATGCAGGTTAGGTGAACTGGAAGCTCTAAATTGTCTGTACTTGTTAATGTGTTTGCCAATACATATGAGTGTTAACCCAGTGAAAGACTTACGACCTGTTCAGAATGAATGTTGCCTCTCACCCACTGTATACTGTACTGCGAAATACTCCAGCTGCTTACTCTGGACAAAATAAACACCTTTACAGAAAACTTAACAAAAAACAACAGAAGAACTGTTCAGTGGAGGACACTAAATCAAGAAATTCATGTTCTTAGGATTTCCATGTCAGTACCACCAACGCATAGCTTTAGTAATGACAATGTCACTCTGTCTTTTTGTTGAGTACTTTGGTCCAGACTAATATATCTCAACAAATAGATTTCCATATAATTTTGTGCACACATCTTGACGCCCCAGAGGAAGGAGCCTATTGATTGTGGTGATGACTTGACTTGATTTTTAGTGAAATGCATGGACTGCTATGCAATTTGGTACAGACATCCTTTGTCCCTTGGATGATGATTTGTATTGAATATTATAGACGCGATGCACTGTGGCACCAACATTTTGGGCTTTAGCATGGCTGTGCTTTTGTTGCCATACTGTCAAACTTTAAAAGAACCAGATCGCACCCATAGGCTAAAACACACCGACCGTAACAATAAAGACAAATGGTAGCTATAACTGAACAACTAAGTGACATTGTCATCTTTAGAGTTCTGCACTGAACTAAAAGCAACAGTGTAAATTAATTAATACTGAGGTTAGTCACTGTCCAGACTTTAGACATTGTTGATTTATTTAAGCTAGGTACGTTGGTTTACCTGAACAGTATATGTGTTTATATTAGCTTCAGGAATGATCTTAGATTTTCTGAAAATAAAAAATGAATGTCAGACTATGAGGAGCAAGTGTATGTCACATTATGTGACTGGTATTGAACTTCATTCTCCATTAACATAAGTGCCAGTCTTTTTAAAAAGAATAAAACATGCAGAAGCAGGATTTTTTTTGTCAGTAAACATCAGATGGAAACTATTCATGATATATTAAGGTGCAGTCAAATATATTACTGTAGAGCTTAAAGTCTCCAATATCTGGAATTACGTCTCGGCCTCATAGATTTAAAATATTGAATCCTATGGGAGTCTCCCCTCCTGTGTCACTCTGCTGCACTTCTGCACTGCTACACAACAAATGTTAAAATATTGCAGTCTAAAGGCGAGCTTCCCATCAAAAAATTCAAAAGGCTGTGATTTATTTTGTAAGTGCGAGAATCGTCTTTTAGGGCATGCTTAAGAGCCCCCACCAACCCCATCACCCACCATCCCCTGATTTCTGTATGTGGGAGATAGGGGTACAATGTAATGAGCTTTGATAACTACAGTAAGCTGTCATAGAAGTACACACTTCTTTATCCATTATTTCTTCATGGCATGTTTTTTGGCTTTGTTCATTTGCCTTCAGCCTATGGAGGCTGTCAGAATTATTGCTAAATAAACAGGATATATTTGTTTCCTTATCATTTAATTGATCAGCCGAACGATCTGTAATAATGAGTTGTTTGAGCAAATTTATAAATTAGAGCACAGCAACTAGGAACAACTTCATTAGCTGGCATTTGAGGTTTTATCAGAATGGTACATTGAAGTGGTACCTTGTTTCCACATTTTTGTCTAAGGCCAATCAAAATGAGAACATTTTCAAAAAAAAATAGCATGTTTTACTGTAAGCAGTAAAGGTTAGATAAATTCCACCCTAGACAGTGTGTGACTGTATTCTCTTGCTTCTTTGTTTGAGGAGTGTGTATGAATTAGTAATTAGCTCAGTGATCCCCTTGCAGCTAAAGAGGTTAGAAGATAGAATATATAACAATAGAACTGAGGGAAGATGGGGGTTGTGGGCAGTTCTACAGATGAAGAAAACTAAATACCAGATAGCAGGATGTTGAGAAGGATACACTGAGGGGAGAAGTTCAAAGTTCGAAATGTTTATTTGTCATATGAACAGCTAGGAAACGTGTTTTCCTGTACAATGAAATTCTTACTTTGCTGTCCACATGAATGCCACAAAATACAAATGAAATATAAAGTAGATAAATAAGTAACACAAAATCTAAGGCACTTTAAGCAGCAAATGCAGCAATATAATAAAAATATATAAGAATATAATAAGAGAATGTATGCTGCATGGGAGCAGCATGTACAGCAGTCAGCAGTCAACGTGGAATTATGCATGTGCAAACTGAGAATGTAAACAGTACATCACATATTTCCTGGTAATAAACTCCTTAGCTGTTTAGGAGTCTGATGGCAGAGGGAAAGAAAGAGTTTTTCAGCCTAGAGGTCCTACATTTCACACTTCTGAGCATCCGGCCAGAGGGTAGGAAGGCGAACAGTCCGTGCTGGGGGTGGGTGGGATCTTTGAGGATGGAGGTAGCTTTCCTACACACCCTGCGGTGGTAAATGCTCTGGAGAGAGGGCAGTGGAGTCCTGGTGATCTTCTCTGCCGTCTTTACCACTCTCTGCAGGTGCTTGCGGTCCATAGCAGTAGTGCTGCCATGCCAGACAGTGATGCAGCTGGTCAAGATGCTCTCAATGATGCAGCTGTAGAAGTTGCAAAGGAGGAGTGTTTATTCTGCATGCATAAAGTCATAGCCAAAAATATTGGCACCCCTGCATTTCTGTCAGATTACTCAGCACTTCTCCCATGATTGTTTCTTGTGTCTGCATTGGAACAACACAAAAAAGGAGGAAAAAAGCCAAGTCTGATACAGTCCACACAGTACCCCAAAAATGGACAGGACAGAATTATTGACACCTTGCCAAAATAATCAGAAAGAGTTGTATTTCAAACATGTGATGCTCCTTTAATTTGTAATGACAGGTGCTGGCAATATAGAAATTACACTGGCAACCAGTTAAAATGAAGACAAGTTGACCTTTGTGTCGTGGGCATAACACTGAGCATGGTGAAGAGAAAGAAGAGAAAAGAACTGTTTGAGAACCACAATAGTGGAAAGCCTGGACAGTCTCAAGTCTGCAAGTCCATCTCCAGAGACCTGGATGTTCCCGTGTCCACTATACGCAACATTGTTAAGGAGTTTACAGCCCATGGCACTGTAACTAATCTCCCTGGACATGGATGAAAAAGAAAACTAGATGACAGATTGTAATGAAGGATTGTTTCAACTTCCAAACAAATTCAAGCTGACCTGCAGGCACAGGGTGCAACAGTGTCAGCTCACACTATCCGTTGCCATCTGAATGACAAGGTTCACTATGGCAGGAGACCCAGGAGAACCCACTGCTGACACAAAAACAAAAAGCCAAATTGGAGTTTGCCAAAATTACCTGAGGAAGCCATGACCTTTCTGGGAGAATGTCCTGTGGATAGATGAGACTAAATTAGAGCTTTCTGGTCGAGCACATCATTCTGCTGTTTTCAGAAAATGAAATGAGCCCTTCAAAAAAAAAAAGAACACGGTCCCTACAGCCAAACATGGTGGAGGTTCACTGATGTTGTGGGGTGGCTTCGCTGCCCCAGGCACTGGATGTCTTGACTGTGTGTATGGCATTATGTCATCTGAAAATTACCAGTGAATTGTGGGGCACAGTGTAGGGCCCAGTGTCAGAAAGTTGGGTCTGCACCAGAGGTCATGGGTCTTACAGCAGGTCAATGACCCAAAGCAGACTTTAAAAAGCACCAGAAATGGTTTCAGACAATGTGCTGGAGAGTTCAGAAGTGGCCATCAATGAGTCCAGATCTAAATCCCATAGAGCACCTGTGGTGAGATCTGAAAACAGCAGCTGGAAGAAGGAACCCTTCAAATCTGAGGGACCTGGAGCAGCTGGCAAAAGAAGAGTGATCCAGAATTTCAGTAAAGTTGTAAGAAACTCACTGATGGTTACAGAAAGCGACAGATTTCAGTCATTTTGTCCAGATGTTGTGCAACCAAATATTAAGTTGAGGGTGTCAATAATTCTCTCCAGTCGATTTTTGGAGTTCTGTGTGGAATGGATCAGATTTGGCCTTATTTTTCTCTGCTTTGTGTTGTTCCAATGCAAACAAAAAAGAATGTGTGATTTCAGTAATTTCCTGGGAGAAGTGGTGAGTTATCTGACTGCATGACTGTAGCTGTATAGTTCCAATCTTGATGGATGTGTTTTTCAGCATTGCATGGCTCACTTGAGCTACAGAGCTGCAGTGCAACTCACTGTGGCTCACTCACAGAGATTTCCCCAACTGTCACATGCCACCGAACCACAGCAAACAGCAATCACACACACACACACATACACACACACACACACACACACACAGCAGAGCTATTTTCATTAAGAGAACCACTGGTACACTCAGCCCAGCTGGTCCCTGAGTCGACACTGCAACTGCACATCTGGTGTCAAAGCTCTGTTAGAAGGAAGCCATCTGGTTGGATGGAAGGAGGGGGGAGTCACGAGTAGAGACAGAGAGTCAAAAGAGACATGGGAGATAACAAAAATAGGACTCATCGATATTAGACTATTCAAAGTATGCATAAAAAATGGATCTGTTTGTTAATAAAAAAAAAGTCAAAGTGAGGTTTGATCTCTGAGAATTTGGAGGTAATGGTAATAAACAGATAGCATGTTTAATGTCTCCACTGTCAGCAAAAACACATGACAATCTTCATCTACTATACAGCTACAAGCACAAAGCCAGTTTGTAGACACAAGAACAAGCCATATAATCATCTTAGTCATCTATGATGTGCCAGCAAAGTCTCAGATTGTGGCCCTGCAGTAACCACAAAGGATGGGTGCATAAGCAAAAATAACTATCTCTACTCTCTGGATTACATTATTACATGACTCATAATATCCTCTTTTTAATTTTTGCTGACCACTGTTTGACCACAACACCAATAGCATAACATGTGATTCGCATTTAGGTCCCTCATTTGTGTTAATAAGAGGCAAAAGGTCAGATGATGACCACAGAAACACTGGGACACACCCAGGGTAATGCATTCATTTTGTACATTAAGGCATGCTGTACGTACACTTGCACACATGCCGGCAAACACAGCCATGTACACACAAAGTGCCTCCTGCCGCCAGTGGCCGACTGAATCATGCTCTTATTAAACCGTTATCGGAATTCAGGCTCAGGCATTATCCACTTACAATTATTAATGCTGCCGTTCTCTAGGGAGTGCAGAGCAGGATGTGGGGGAGGGACACATTCCACACATACAGATGCTGGCATAAAAGCTCTAGGTAAGACTGTCTACACTGAATGCATGGCTGATCAGTGACTAGAAAGATGACAAATTAAACAAATGCTCATCTGCTTTAAGAGATACAAAAAGCAATCGGCAAAAAGTAATCCTTCGACAGACACATTATTATCAAACCAATCAGGAAAGTTATGAATGCCCAGATAAGATAACTCTGCATTAGATGCTTGATGAAACAAAATTGCTCAAAATTGCTCCCAAAATCCTGCCTGAAGGGCAACAAAGATCCTCATTTTACTTTTCCAATAAAAGTTAGAGCTGTTAATTAGAAGTCTAAATACATTCCATCCTTTGTTATACAGCAATGCAAAGTTTAATTAAGATGTGAAGACTTTACTAATACATAGAGGTATGTAAAAAGAAACATAAGAGTGACATAAGATGGAATGAGAGGGGAAAGGAAGGGAAATGAAGAGTTCCTGCTGCATGTACAGCAAAGGCACACAAACAATTACAGTAGAAGAAGTTAAGTGGCTGGTGGACCGAGGGTCAGTAAGGTCTGCAAAAACTCAAGATTTCTATGTGAATACATTGTCCTATGGTGCAGTACAGTGAATTTACATTGCTAATATCAATGGCCACAAAACAGAGCACAACATAAGGCTTGGGATGCAAAATGGAATTTCTAGTGTCCTAAAATTATAGTGAATGCATTGTGTGTCCGTGTGAATTGTTTGCATTGTCTAACACCATAAACCTTTATTTTAAGGGTTTGACATTGACAAAAGAATGAACTGCAACTAATAATCTCATTTTCAAGCCAAATTTCAAAGAATTCTGGTTCCATCTACATGTTTTTGAATATTCGCCTGCTTTTTGAATATATTTTACTCTTTGGCTCTTTGCTGGTCAAAACAAGCTATTTGAAAATGTCAAAATTATGATATACATTTTTCACTATTTTTGGATATTTTATGAACCAGACAAAGAGTCAGTTAATTCCAAAATAACAATCATATTTATCACTGAAAATCATTTTTGCAACCTTATTTGACACTACTGCACATGGAAAAGTCACCTTGTATATCAAAATCAGAAACTCCTGCCTTGCTAGAGATTTAAAGGCACACACCAAGGCTTTCAATATCTTACTATACTCTAAGTACTCTATACTCTCTTTGCTACAGTATGTGCAGGTTCAAACAGCTTGCTTGTGCTTGTGGTTTTGCTTTTTAGATTTGTGGCCTTAATTAGACAATGCAGTGTCTATAAACTGTGCTATTGTTTGTGAGAGGTTTTGTTTTTAACAGAGGACAAAGAACAATCATAAATCATGGCTGGGTAGGGATAAAACTTATGGTGAGCCCTTTGCCAGTAGATAGGGCCAGTGTGCCATCCTTCTAAGCTTACTGGTTATTGTTTCTGTCATTATCTTACTGTCATACGTTTTGCTTATTTAAAGTTAACTGACTTTGTTAGCAAAAAAAAAACTCTGACTTGAAATCATGGTTGTCAGCAAAATGTGTCATGCCACCAACTTTAGGCTTTTAGCAGTTTGTCACCCTTCCTAATCCTTAATACTCCTTCCAAGAGTTATAGCACCAGTATGTACATCCGCCAGACTGAATGAATTTTCCTCCCAGGGATGGTATGATACCAGCAAGGTCTGACTATCTGGACAACACAGTGCTACAAGGGGAGTGGTGGCTGTTGAACGAGAGCCAGAGCAGCAAGGCAGGGGGAGGGGGGTGCATGCTGGGAAAGGGAAGCGACAACCGAGGCTGGATCTGGCTTTGATGAAGAGGCATGAGAAGAGGGAAGGCTCAGTCTTCATGGGAGGCAGGTGTGTGAGGAGGTGATAAGAACACTGTGTGCACCGCACATACACACAAGCACAGATTCAAACAAATAAACATGCTCAAGCAAATACCACTCACTGAAGCTGCTCATTCAACTTCAGCACTAAATTTAAACGACATCCCTTCAAATAACTGAGCTTGCAGTGGTGCAGTCCCTAATGCATTCGTTTTCCACGCATCGTAAGAAGGCAAACAGAGAATTATGATGTAGGAAAAGAAAAACTTAAAAGTGGGATGAAGATGATGAGAAAAGGAAAAAATAGGGAAAAACAATTTATTTAAGGGGCTAACATTGTGATTTATACTTATACAGCAATTGTTTGTTTCAGTTAGTGTGCATTGTTTTTATGCACATATATACTGTATGTGTGCGCATTAAAGCATCCCTGGAGAGTGCTTTGTGACATCGTGTGGTATGGGACAGAGAAAAGTAATTTATGGATAAGGCATTTGTTTGGCTGACTTATTTTGGAATCCATTAAGATTAATTAAGTGTTGCTCAATGTGGTGCTGTAGAGTTCAAATATCGCAGATGCACTCTAATCATTAGCTCACAGTTTATTCATCCTGCTTAACAGCTGCTAATAGCCTGAGTGAAGCCAGACCAGAGTATTCTAATGGATGGAGAACAGCAAGTGTGACTACTGGGCTGGTAGATGGTGAGTTAGTGACTGAGAATGTCGACCGCAGCGTTAATGTACAAACCATGGTGTGTGGATGTAAATCTAAGCCCCATACGCATGCTTGTTAATCAAAGGCAGGGAGAGAGAGTAAGTGAGATGGACAGGATACAATTAGGCACATTGTCATCAAATATTTGGTGTGTATGGCAGGCATACTGTATTGAAGAGTGAAAGAAACACAGCCAGGCATGACCGGTCTACTTCATATCCACTGTTATTTCAGATGAGACTTTGCACAAGCAATTAGATCCAATCAGGGATTAATTGAGCTAACACAGAAGGAGAAGGATGGAGTTGGAATTGTTGTGCTTGAGCATGCGCCTTAAGTCTAATTAAAAGATAATTTTATTGATTGTCTGTCTGTTCACTATAACTGTGTCTGCAATTTGAGCACAAACATTTGCATGTTGTAATACAGAAAACAGAGCATAAATGCTTTGCATCTTCATTATCATTGAACATGTATGTACCGGTAACCCTTTTGCCACCCGGCTCGTTGTAGCCAGGAAGTGACTAGTTAGTATATACCCCTCCAAGCTCAAATAACACAAATGGGCAAAGGGACATTCCAATGTATAACAACTTTGTCTAGGGTTCAGTATGGTTCTCACCCTTAAAACACCAATTAGAGAGACCCCAGAAATGACATTAAATTAAATAACCAGAATATGTACATCCGGTACCTGTAATTTACGGATAATTTTTCCAGAGACTGTTTCACAGTATATAAATGAAAAACACACACCAAATGCAGTTTAACTTTGTGTATTAACTAAAAGAAACAAAACACAGGTCACAGTTTTATGCTTGGAGCTCGTGTTCATTCAGATCCAATGCAATAATCCTACCAGTGTGATGAAACTCCTCCTTACCAGCCCAAGAACACAGACCGTCCACACCCGGAAACCCCACGGCCCTGTCTTCGTCCCGCGCAGGCGATTGTTGAGTCTCCGGCAGCAACACCGTCAGCTTCCCTATGGCTCTCGGCGGAGCAATCCACACATACGCCACAGCGCTAGCTCCAGTGCTAGCTCGGCTCAACCCTCTAAGCCTCGTCTTCTGGCAACACAGTTTCACTCACTCCCTCGCAGCGTGGGTCCCTCCCGAACTCTTCTGCGTTCCGTCGGAGCAGGAACAATTGTCCAGGTTTGCTGAGGATCGAGTCTGAGCACTTTCTTTATGTTTTGAATACTTCACAGCCACACACCCTCGGCGGCCATTGCCGTGCCCTCTTTTTCCGTTCTCCTGGGCCCGCTTCGCGCGTCCTCTCCCTTCTTCTTCTCCTTTTTTCGGTTGTCTTCTTTTGTGGTACACTCAAAACATTGCAAAATAATAGAACATGAGATACGAACAATAAATTCCTCAACACCCATATAAAACGGTTATAACACTGTGCAACTGCATATTTCAACCCATCACAACAAACCATGAAATTTCCTAATGATTTATCATGTGATGAGAACAAATACCTTACTGCATCACCATAAAGACAAAATACGCTCTGGTAAACAAAAGAAAACAATACTCTGATTCTGTGGATAATCAGATTACTACATGTAAAATTCTACAACCGCAAATTTCAGATGACTGTGTAATACTGTGGAAAGCTTCAGAAAAAGCATTGTCAGTTGAGTTTTTTTTTTTTTTTTTACAATGTAATACTTGCAATTCTACATACAATAGTTTGTCTCGATTTTACAGTTTATTTAGTTTATTTTGTGAGGTGTTTTTGCACTGTACTGACCAATATCTGCTCCAGAGGGCAGCTAAAGGAAAATTAGTAAGAAACATATATGAAACAATAATACTCAAAATAGATCGAAAATAAGATTTCATGCCTCTAAAAATGGTCCTTATACAGCAATGCAAAGCTATTTTTTCTAAACAAGCCTGTTACAGTGTTGCACAAAAAACCAACTAAACAGTAAGAAGACTGTAAGAAGACAGGCCATCACATTTTGAACTAACTGGAGTCTGGAGATCAATGTCTGGGAGATCCCAAAATAAAGGGCACTGCAGTAGTAGAGTCCTGAGCTAATAAATGCATAAATTGCTTTTTCAACGTTGTCCATACAAATATCAGCCAGTATTTATAAGCAGTGATGTAGATGTAGATCTTTGTATTTCAGTGGGAAAAACCCTGCTTAAAGGATACAGATGGAAATGATCTGCTCACCTCAGGATATTTAAACCAGACTTCAATGGACAAGGCAGCTGTGCCAGACAACATGAGACTGAAGCTGCAACTCACCTGATCCACCTATGCCTAAAACGCATCAGTAAAATCAGGTCAAATCTAATTATATAAATTACAGTAATAATATTATTCTATGAGAAAATAAATTTAAACATGCCTACTGACAAGTTAAACAAAATTTGTCAAGCAATAAAATGCTTTGGTTATTTATAATATTCATTCTGTTCCTGGGCAAGGTTCTAAATACATCTCTTTTAGTCCAAAATATTTATTTATTTGTAGCATGGGTCAATGAAATAAGAACAATATTTTAATTTAAAAAAAAATTATATTATAAATATTTAATGAAAGCATGAACTAATTCAATAAAATATGTAAAACATACAAGTAAAATGTTCATATTTGATTTGAAAAACATTCTGCATGGATGACTGGACAAGGATGAACTTGTGCTGCAGCTGGTTATTTCAGGCCATGTCGGCGTCAGCGTAAGTGCATTTACACAGACCTGCATTTCAGTAAAATTAATACCTTATGTATCACTTTAGGTACATAAAGTATTAAGGTAGGTGGTATTAAAATAGTATTTAGGTAGCTTTTATTCATATTTTGAGGGGGGGGGTTGTTGTCTTTTTTTAAGTAATATTTCTTTAAAAATGGGGATCAGCATACCATGATCTTCTGTTATGTCTTAGCTTTGGACAGAAGACCAGGCAGAATGAGGTACAGCAGCTTGACTGTGGGCTGTACTAAGCAGCTAACAAAAGACTTCAAATTGGAACTTTCAGTCTTAAATGAAAGTCCAAATTTAGCACAGAGGTTGAATGTCAAGTTACATGGGTAAAAATGTCCAGAAAATTAATGTAAGAAATGTTGAACCTTAATGATCCACATCTATTTTATGTATTTTGTCACAGGAAAAACAGACACACTGTTCTGTAAACTTGATTTACTTTTCATTTCAACAAACTCAAAAGCAGAGAAATGCTCTCAGCCTGAAAACTCATCTTCATTTTCACCCTTGTTATTGTACCCTGTTTCTTCCTTTTTCACCACTGAAGCAGGGTACTAAATGCATCACATGTAAAGCCATACAAACAGTGCTTTCTGGCTTACTAAATTACATGGATGGAATCATTTTCTTAATCTTCTCATCCATCCATCCAAGACCAAAAGTACTGTATCTGTGTTCTTACTCTTTAAGAGATGTGAAAACAACTGCTTCCAGACTTAGATGGTAGATTAAATTCTTCATTTCAAAAAAATATTTAAAAACTGAGCATTTCAATGTCTAACTCTGATATTACAGTAGTTAATCAAGCTCAAGCAGACTGTCTCAAAGTTTAATCAACTAAGACTGTTAACACTTCATCTGCTTTTTTTTCGTTACAGCAGATGTAGCAACAGTCAAAAGAGTTATCAGTTCCAAACCAACAGAACAAGCAGGTTAGCCTCAGTTAGATGGAAACAGGTTTGACACACAAAACACTTTGTTTTCTAGTCAAATGTCCTTGAGCAGGTCCTTGATCATAAGGATGCAGTCCAAATTCTGAGCATTACTAAAAAGCTTTATCAATGTAGTAAATCATTTATTAAGTCTTGAGTCCCATAATTCAAACCACAAAATTTCCCTCATAGTAATATTATGTATTAAATAAGCGGTATAATTACATGTGGGGGATTCACTTATAGCACTGAGCCAAGGATGAGCCCTACAGATCCAAACGTATTTAGATGAGCAACACAAAACTAGATCCATTATCTTGATTGGATAGATAAAATGTGCCATGAAATATTGCAGCAAAGAGTATTTTTGCAATTAGCATATACTATATCCATTATCTTGATTGATTGGATACAGTAAGAGTCTATACAGGAACAAAGGTCCTTTTGCAAATCAGCAGAAAAAAATTATTGCACTGCAGGTCTAAATATTTCTGTTTACTATGTACAGAATTACAATTAAGTTTCATTTTCCAACTCCTGGGAGCACACACACTATGCTAAATTGGTTAGTCTGCTGTAGATACTGTAGTATATTGCCAAGCAGCTACTGGACATTTCATTTTAGCTTCAGTGATGATTCTTTTATTCACAAGTCCTTACACTGTAATATGCTTATGTGCAACCAAAACCCTGAAACCTTATCTCCAGCTCTGATTTGATACTTGGTGTGGGATCTGCAGTCTATTATGGCAAGCAAGAGTTGTAGAAATGGTGCTATGCGAAAACCTAAAAGCATATTGCTTAGCAGTCTTGACTGAAATTAGCAAATAAATTGGATTTCAATTAAGTTTGGAGAGCTCTTAAAAACAGGATTCACAAAGAGCTGAATTTATTCCAATAGAGAACAATTATTTACAGTAGCTCGAACAGTAACAGTGAGTAAAAGAGACAAAAAAGAAGACTGTAACCCTTTTGTCATTGGCATTTGTGTAAGATCCAGATCACAGTCACAGCTTAGGGCAAGGCTAAAAGAACACTACTGACCATAAATTGCTTCATGTGTTGGCTATGGAAGTGCTGTTATCCAATAGACTGTGGATGCAGGAAACCAGTATATGACCAACAACCTGATAGTTTCAGGGGCTTCATGAGCTCATCCACTAAGGGAAATGATGAGGTGCGTTTTTGTCTGTACTTTTTATGCATTTCTCTGCACGCTGTGACAGAAAGCTGTCATCTGTGGGGTTGTAAGGATTTTCTGTTGGCATACATGGAGACAATCCTGGTTGGATTAACAGCTGCCTGGTTTTTCAGATGTGTAAGAGTGTTGGAGACAGGCCCGGCAAGTTTAAGAAGATTAATTAGGGTGTAGCAAAGACTGTGAAGAAATCGCTCTTCCATAGCTGCTGTAGCCAGTTACACAGCTTTGCATACCAGCAAGACCCTGAAATGTGCACACTACCACCCGCATCTCACTCTGTCTCTCATTGACACACTCAGATATACTGTCTGCACCACAGAGGAGACAGTGCTGGAGGGCCAAACGTCTACCACCGCTCTTGCTCATCCTCTCTCTCCAGGGTTAGCTCAATAATCATACCCCCTCCCTCTTTCCCCAAATGTGCTTATCCTCCCAGCTTTTCTCTCATTCTGTTTATGCTTAGACACACATTCCTCCTCATTAGTGCACTTGCAAGAAAAATACTGTTCTATTAAGGATGATTTTCACTTCCTGTCTCTTCATCAGAAAATGGTGTTCATGGTGGTAAACATGGTTGTGCAGAAGATGAACAAATAAAAACAAAACATCAGATAACAAGCCAGGGATTAGCACCTGTGAACGAGGTGCAATTCAAAACTCTAAAGACAATACCATTAATGATTGGATTTGGGTCTTTGTGTTGCAGGCTGGGAGATTCACCAGAGACATGGAATGTGAAAATGAACCCATCCAAACTCAAACTAAAATGTGTTATTCCTTCTACACTTATTGTGAAGACCCACAATCTTCCATCTTATCCCACTGCACTGATTGATACTGAAAAAAAGACAAGGACAGAAAATAGAAGCACCCTCCCTGAAGCCTCATCACCATCATCATTTTCATCATTACATGAAATATGACCGAGAGCAGAATCCCACAATGCCATGCAAATGCCGACATGAGTTACCATCAAGAAGACACAAGAGAAATGCATGCATCATCTGGTCAGGAGAACATCACTTGTGGGGAGACAGCCAGAGGCCCTAAGGAGGGGAAGCGGGGTGGAGAGGAGAGAATGAAAGTATAGTAGGGGAAGAGAAGTAGTGGGTGCAGAACAACAGTGGGGAACAGAATTTGGTACAGTATTAGGGAGGAAAAAAGGATGAAATGAGTGGGATATTCACCATAACACAGGCAGGGAAATAATACAGAGGCAATCAGAGAAAATGGAAGCATTTTCTGCATAATCTCCACAGGTTGAACAATAAACCATGTGCCCCAATTCTGAGCCACTTACAAAGTGTGTGCTTTTTGGTTGGTTTGCATCTGTACATGACACTGGGAGGCACTTGAGTGTTGAAGTGAATTTGAATTTTGGATTGAGGAAGGCAGGGTGCCTATGCATGCAGCAGCCTTTGCCTTCTACATACACTAATGCCCTTCACTGACCAGGTAAAGCCCAAATGACAAAAGCTGGAGACATCTGTTCTGGAACACACTGTCCGTCCCTCCCCATACGGAGCTCTGCTGGTCACTCTTCTTTTTCAGTCCCCTTGCAGACAACATCTGCAGCAATGGGTTAGTGCACATCAGCTACTGGAGCATGAGACCAAGTTAAGCCACTAACAATGAGAGCATCATCCTTCACAGGGGAATGCAAGTCCATTATAAAACAGCCTTCCATATTCTTGCATTATTTATTTTCTAACTGATGTAACCTGAATTCTTTAAACCAATATGTCTGTTTTTTTCTAAAAGTGCTGTGATAACTATTAAAGTACAATCAATTTTGTTAAATGATAGCCTGTGTTAAGACAAAGTGTCAGGAACGGCGCGTGATGCAGCCGATAATATAGTGGGTGAACTCTTAAATTGCCAGACGAGGATACATGAATAACTGTCTCTTTATTGAGAGCACTAACGCTTAACAAAAACGAGACAAGACACGGTGAAAACACGAAACACACTTATAGGTTGATAATACAGACCATGGTCAGAGCCGGCAAACACATACATCCAAGGAATCCAAAGTTCACAGTCCAAAAGAGAATTCCAATAACTCATACACAGGGAAGCAGTCCGAAACAAGAGGGCAAGGCAGAACAGAATTGTCAAAGTACACGATCTGGGTCAAAACACAAAATGCCAAAACTAAAAAATGCTGGAGAGTCAGAGCTGGAGTCCACAACAATCTGGCAGCATCCTGGTGGGAGGATGCTGCCTAAATATAGGTGAAAACAGGTGCAAACAAGGAGCAGGTGAAACTAATGTGAGTGATGATGAAAGTAAAAAGACTGAAACTATGGTGAGGAAAAACAGGAAGTAATGTCAAAATAAAAGCACGACAGGAAGCAGCGGAACCGAATCATAACACCAAGTTGCCAAATAGCTAAATAACATGTTGCATATGAAAGTGGTCCCACATATTGGTGTTGTCTTGTGCCATATTTCTCTCCATGGACCTGAGTCTGTGATGTAAATGGTTCAATAATTTAAAAAAGAGGAAACAGCAAAATGTCTACCAAAAAGCTACTATTGTGTAATATCCACTCAGCCTACAAAATCCCATTTCCATAGTAGCCAAACCACTTTCTTGTGTGACTACAAAATGCTTGCAAAAAAAAGCCTTGCTCAAAAAAAAAAAAAAAAAATCTATTTTACACAAATGTAATTACACATGGCATCATTCATTGTGAACTAGTGCAAAGTGTCTTTAAGTATAAAGCTAAGCCATCACAGACCCTGTTAGTCATTATATGGATTTTAACAGCTGCAGTGAAGGAAGAGTTTTCACAGTATCCAGTAAATAATGAATAGTACTAGTACACAAATTGAGATGAGGTGGAAGGAACCAGATCTAACACCCTAGTAATTAAATGGCTTTGTAAATTCTGCATAAAAATGTTTACATATTTAAAGGAGCACAGAACACCTGGTCAGGAGGGTGAGGAGATAAAGGACCTCAAATGCTGGAAATGAAGCAGCTATATAAAGAGTGGAGTGGTAAAGGAGTATTCAAGGCATTTACTGAGAAGGCGATTTGATAAAGAACAGAATGCAAAACACAATAAGGTTCTGATTTCTAAGGCATGTATAACGCAGGATGGTTTAGAGCTGTCTGATAATCAGACACCCCTGGTACACTGGCTTTGAATCATCTACCCTTCTGCCTTCACCAACACCAACAATAACTATTGCTTGCTTTCCACAAACAGACACTTGTCAGATGGGGTGAAATCTTTTTTACTGTCTTGTTGTAATAACACCCTGTACAGCAGTGGAGAATGTATTGACACACATCAGGTTGCAGCACTTTGAGCGTTCACTGCTATAAAGGCAGTGAATGGCCACACACCTTGTCTTGAGTGTATAGAGTATTTACAGTATTTATGAAATAAAATAACCCATGCAGGTAAAAAGCATGAGGAAACAGATGCTGGAGTGTGTGGACTTGGTGTTTGGTTAAAAGATAGTGGACAGAGTTGTTGACAAACTGAAGGAGGTGAACCAATGAGCATATGGAAGTCTGAAAGGCGACTCTTAGTTATAACAGCACTTTGGCCTAGATTGGGTGGAATGCTGGGTAGGTCACATGAATAATAAACCAACTACAGAGTGCCTCTGTATTCATGGCGAGTCCGATTCGAGACCACTGAATGGAATGGATAAGATTACTCAAATTAATGGTATCACAACATGAAAAAACTAATATTGTAACACAGTGACTAGCTTCCAGTCATGTATAATATATGAGAAAAAATGAATATAATACCTTCTAATGCTACTGCGTGTGAGAGCACCAAAGTCCTTGTGTATTTTCCTTACTAACAAATCTGTTAGTAAGGATCTATTGGTCTGTTGGTGAGGATGAATCTTTAGGAGACGGCACATTAATGGCTATCAACCACTATTATTTTGTCGAAAAACACACAACTTAGCTTTGTTATACTCAGGTGCACATGCAGTCACACAAAAGTAAAGGCATTTATGTCCACACACAGACACACACACTGTACTGTAGGTATGTTAGGAGATCCTTTTAATGCTACTGAGATTTTTCTGTTTCTGATCTTAATCCCTTCTGCACACATTTATACTGATACCTATAGTATGCTGGTTATATAGTAAAATATAGCTTGATGTGGCTTTATAAACAGACAAGGCTACACCCAGCTGCATTTTCCACAGATGACAGCAGCTATAAGTTACAGTTGTATCTGTTATATCATGAAGGCCTCATCCAAGGTCTGCTAATGGAGTAGCTTAAACCAGCATCAGCTCATCTAAAGGGAAATGTATATCCATATTTCTAATTCAAATGTTGAAACATGGCTGCATTAAATTATAGCCAGCAATGTACTGTGTATGGCATCACAATATATTACCAGCTGCATGTATAATGAATCATTCTGTGATTTGTCACATTGAAAATGGATTGTGTAGGATGGGCTTTGGTAAGTTCAAAATGTACCCACAAAATCATATTATCACATGTCTCTGAATGTGTGAATATAAATGTATAAGGTATAATGCACAGTAGTAGTTCATTGGCTGTATCTAAAAATATATCTGGATTCAGACAGACTTCTCTTGGATTACTGTAACTTACGTATTAAAACTTTGACAGGATACTTTGACAGTGAATGTTTTGTTTTCTTAATGTATAAGAAGTAATGTCTGTCAGATAGGGATGGCGTAGCTGACAGCTGCACCCTTCCACATTGTTTTGCTGGAGAATTTTCCATTAGTGGACAGGGTGCCTCAGGCAGACAGGAGTAGTTGGTATATTCATAACAGGGATCCTAGGTCACAAGTCCAATATGACATTTGCCTAAGTTTTACCAACAACTTTCTAAACACAACTACTTATATGCTGATAGGCCACAGCGACAGCTGCTGTGATTACAGGCTGGGTTTAACAGTGAATCGCTGAATACAGAAAATGAAAACCAGATTGTCTTATTAGCCACTTCTTAACTGTTAATTTCAGACATTTCAGTCTCTTTATTATTTCTATTTTGAAAAGAACAGATAATCTAGTCTTGTTTCCATCATACATTTTCTTTTCAGTTCTACCACAGCCCTAATTTGAGGTCTTTTTGAAGTCGTAGTCCTAAACGAGATAATACATTTAATAAAACAATATATCCACAAAGATAAAATATATGAAAGCTGATTTTTTTTTAAATCTAACCATCTGATTACCACATCAAGCCAAAAAAAAAGACCATAATTATTGCTATAATAGATTATTTTTAATAAAAGCTTTTGTAATTTGTTTTGAAAAATTAGTATTATTATTAGTATTATTTATTTTATAGGCAAAGAAATTTATAGTAGTGGATGGAACATTTAAATTTAAATTTGACAAGCACTTACTTATATGAGTGCTTTATTATTAATAATAAAAATAGTAAGAAGAAGAAGAAGAAGAAGACATTGTAGTGCCAAATGGAGAGATCAGAGAGATCAGGAGTTCCTAAAAGTATTCACCAGCATATACATACAATATGTCATAGGATTTTGTTTGAAAGCAGTCTACAACTACTGTATTTTGGAAATACAAAGAAATATTGGAGTGAATTTATTAAAAAAATATATTATTTCACTATAAAATGTAACATGGTGAATTGTTTTCTTAAATTTGCACATACATACATGTTGTTTCCTAAAAGAATAAGAAAGCTACAGCAAGCTTCAACGCAGTGAATTCACTTAGCATAGAGGCATATGTTTCGTCCAACCAACTGTAAGAAAGTGCAGCAGAGCTCTTAAAGGTGTTTGCATGGTCCAGTTAGCACCAGATGCTAGCCCCTTATCTCTGTCTTCAGCCAACAAAATATGCACAGATTAGTTCCACTTACCAGCTCTGGCCACTTTTATAATTGCAGTTATAAGCACAAGATTACCTTAAACAGAGGGAAACATCTCCTACATGATATTTGTGTCTTACAAAGACCAAACACAGATGTAGAGACAGATTCAAGCTGAATGATCTTTTATCAGCCATATTGCATTTCCATTATAATCATGAACTGCAGTGGGCAGCAATACAGAAAGTATGCACAAAATGCAAACAGCTCAGTGGATTCAGCCACTGACTGGAATGACCATAGGTGGCACAGAACTCTACAGCTACTGTGAATACAACATACTGACCAGAACAAAAATGAAAACCATGGGTCTTATATATGTAATTTATGTGTTGAAACTGTATACCACAAGTTTCTGATCACCAGACAGCACATTTTTCTAATTCATTTCATGGATTAATTTCAAGCATTTTGTGCATTTCTTATGTGTTTTGTGTATCTGTAAACAAGAGCTCTACTTGTCCTGAGTTGGAAAAACTCTGACACTGTGGGCCACTGTAGTTTTCTGCTGTGCAGTCATAACAACTCAAGGGCCGGTCTCTCCAACTGCACTGTCAAAATCAGAAATGCAGAAAAAGGCTAGTAGTGCTTATTACTGAGCCCCCCCCCTGCTGAGCTTCAGTAGTAATAGACAAACACTGCCAAAACATAAACAAACATCAGGTTTGGTAGGGCACTTGAAGCTTTGGGCAAAGTTTTAGATTTGTGTTTCATTTATTGCTTTGATTGCCTTAACAAAGCTGCTGTAAACAGGCACAGCTCACTGGCACACAAGTAAGTGATAGCTGATTATGTGTTGCCTAGCAACAGCAAGATGCCCCCACTGCAACAAAAAGCTTTAGTATGATCGAGATAATGGGGGAGAGCTTTGCTTTTTCCAGTGTAACCACTGCCTCAGATGTTGTGCAGGTATGTTGACAACATTTCACATCATGATTGAATAATAGCTCGTTTATCAGAAATCCAGCCAGATACCCATCTTTCAAAGAATACGATATGATAATATTCAGCTCAGTACACTTTTGTGCATTATGCATGTACTGTACTCTTCAACCTGAATGAACATCAAAGATTAGATGTTTTTGCATACATTTGCCCCTTCATACACATCACTTTATGGCACATGTCAAATGCCACTGTTTGCATTATGATAGCAAAATAATATATTATAGTAGTGTATTTGGATCCTAACATCACTGAAAGTTCACTGATTTGACCCACTAAGACTGTCTTCCAAGTGTCATACCATCATTTTAGTGAAACAGCATAATGATATTACTGTTCCCCAGTGTATTTTGCTTAGTAAAACACATCGGCCAGATCAGTCCATCACAGAAGACAACATGTTCTTGTGGTCCTGTTGCATCATAATGTCCAAATTATGAACTAATAAATGTAATATGATCAACAAAACCAACAAAACAAAAACACAAACTTTCCTTGGACAAGTCAGCAGCTGAGAAGGATCCCTTTTAATCAGCTGGGTTGGCAAAACTCAGTACCGCCGTAGCATCAGCTTAATGAGAGCAACACCGAGGAGGCGAACAGAGGATAAGTACACATGAGGGCTGGCAGCAGATGGTGCCGTGTGGCCAAGCTTTCTACTCACAGAAAAGACTGATAATATGCCTGGGAACAGACAGGGCTGGCAACCATTAACTTTGGATGTTGTCAGTGTATAAGAGTGAAATGCATGAATAATGGCAATTTGCC